>NW_024582579.1:554661-571628 GCF_018398535.1 Haplochromis burtoni
TGATTAGCTGCGTATATACGAATGTGAATCGCATCATTGGCTGGACTTTGGGATAAGGTGGCATCGTTCTGATCCCACACGGGAGCAGCCAGTCACTGACTCACACTGCAGAACAGAATTGTGTTAGGATGCCTGGGTCGTTGACCCAGGGTTTTGAGTTTATTGTATTATTTATCATTTCTATTCTTTGGTTTCTTCGTTAGAGTTCTGTCTTATGGTTTATATCTCTGTGTAATCCTTAGTTGCTATATCCTCGTGTCCAGTCAGTGTCTGTCTGCCCTGGTCCCATGTCTTTGTTCCCTTTGTTGTAATGCCTGCATGTGAGTCTGTGTCTTTAGTCCAGTCTGTGTTATGTTTCCTGTTTTATTTTGAAGGTCCATGTCTGATGTTAATGTATCTGGTTTTGCTTCCTTTGTCTCGTCAGGCCTGATTTGCCCCAGTTGTGTCTCCCTCCTGTTACCCATTCCCTGATTGCTCCCTCTGTGTATTTAAGCCCTGTGTTTCAGTTTGTCTGTGTTGGGATCGACCCTTATCTTGCTGTGTGTTCTGTCAGTCTTCTGGTGTAAGTTTATTTTGATATATCCAGTTATGCTGCATTTGAGTTTAGCATTAAAGCTGTTTTGAGTTCAAGTTTTGCCTCCGAGTGTCTGCACCTTGGGTCCTATTCCTGCCTGCACACAGCTGTTCATAAAAAATTGTTAAAGTTTTAATTTCAATTCAGGTTAAAAAAAATTTGTGTGCGCAACGCAGATTTTCTGTACACAGAGACCGTGCCAGCAGCAGCAATTACGCACGCGCGCAGCTTAGAGGGAACATTGGTCATTATGTATATTATGGTAAAATGGTAAATGGCCTGCATATGTATAGCGCTTTACCCTACATTCAGTCATTCACACATTCACACACACATTCACACACTGGTGATGGCAGCTACATTGTAGTCACAGCTGCCCTGGGGCGCACTGACAGAGGCGAGGCTGCCGGACACTGGCGCCACCGGGCCCTCTGACCACCACCAGTAGGCAACGGGTGAAGTATCTTGCCCAAGGATATTTGGCATGAAGCCAGGAGGCAGCCTGGGATCAAACCACCGATCTTATGATTAGTGGCTGACCTGCTCTGCCACCTGAGCTACCCATTATTATTGTATAATAATAATAATAAAAATGAAGGGATGATTAATGGAAGAATGTACTGAGACAATCTTGATAAAAATCTGCTGCCAGGATGATGAAGCTGAAACAATGATGGGCATTTCAGTGATCCCAAACACATCCAAGGGAACGCTCAGCTGGTTTTACAGAAAGAAAATAAAGCATGGCCCAGCCAATCAACTCCAACTGAAACTCTGTGGAAGGACTGAAGCTTATGGTTTATAGGACTGTTTATGTGGCCGAATGGGCCGAAATCACACCTGAGCAATGCATGTGCATCGTGTTACCAGCATCTGGTGAGAGTTTCAGGTCAGAGGCACCTTTAGAAATGCATTTACTTAGAAAATTAAAGACGTGTACAGTACTTGTTTTACCTGCTGTACACATGACTGTGTGGCGGGCATAGTTGTGGTCAATCCAAGGTGCAGGCACCTGCTGTGCCCCAGCCGCTCCCACCTGAGGAGTGGGTATGGTCGCTGAGGCAGGCTGCACCTTGGCTGGTCGCACCCTGGGGGCCTGCACGGGGGCCTGAACAGTCCGGACCTCCTCCACACCCACGCCACCGGGGGACGCTGGTGGGGTGGTGTCGGCCAGGACTGGATCCGAGCTGCCAGATTCTTAATCACCTCCATATGGCGCTCGGTCCTGCAGCGTGACACCGCTGCCTGCTCCTGTTGCTGCCTGTCCTGGGTTTCGGCACCACTTAAGTGAATGCATAGCAGACCTGACCACATTTCCATGCTTTCCAGCATCTTTTATTCGCCACACGATTTACGCACACGGTTGCTGTACACACACAGTGGCCGCAGCTCTCCCACTGCCAGCCATACTCGCATCAACAATAAACCTCACACTCAGGACCAAGTACCATTTATGCAGGTCGGCGTGATGAACCGATGCAGCTCCAGTGCGTCAGCTCCCAATGCAGCCGTGCCACAACCACGCCTGCCAACGTCTGTCTATTAAAAATGAAGCCTAACAGATGGGTTGTGTCTCTCTGAGGAGATTAGTAAGTGAAAATAAAAAGGTTTCACTTAAATAGGAATATTTATTGGTGATGACTTTAGGCACCAAATATCATTCATGGGTCTGCAGGTGATTGGCAGCTCCAGCTGTCATCCATGATGAGTGTGTTCTTGCTGCTGAGCATGACTTATTGGTCCCATTGCTCCCAGTAGATTATTCAGACCTACTCAACTCACGGTGCACGCAGTATAACAAACCACAGTGGGCAGCCTCTGTGTACAGAGAATTTAATGTAATATGATAAGTGCACTGGAGACTTGATCATTCAGCTGATTCTTCTGTCAGCTTGAATTCTTTAATGAAAGCACCATCTGCTCTCCCTTGTGTGATGCAGGTTGCCATGATGATGAGCGTGTATCACGTCGCATTGTGTGTTGCAGCTTTGTAAATCAAGTATTAGAGCTCCAGGCGTAGTGGCCGTCCGATGACGATGGACTCTAATCTAAATGCCAGTTCAAATAAGATGCATATTGGTCAATATGACGGTTATTGTTGACTGTTCCTTGTAAGTGCTGATTCATGATGCATGATGGAGGTCAACTGAAGACTGGGCAGGGCTGACATTTGGCTTTAGATAAGGCTTTTTCAAAACAACCACAGTTATCATTTTTATTATCATTTATTTGTCTGTTTTGTGCATTAGTTTAAATTGTTAAGCGACACAAATTCAGTGCAGAGATGAACTGTTGAACTATGGTTGAACTGTGAAAGCTACACGGTTGTTTTACTATCAAAATGAGTAAAAACTGACAATCCTGCCTCCGAAGCAGTTAGCAGCAAACTATACTTGAACCTCAGGTGACTAAGCTCCTATATACAACAAGTATAACTGGTCGTTTATGCTCCCATTATTATTTTATGCAGGAATACTGTTTTATCACCCCTATACTTTATCTGTGACAGATATTCTAACATTTAAAAATTCTGTTAACATTGTTTCACCGATTACGTTCATAATTTTTGTGGACAGATTGTCTCGGGGCAGCCTGAGGCTGAAGGTGTTGTGTTTCGTGGCCATATGATCTCATGTCTGATGTATGCAGATGATGTGTGTAGCGGCCAGAATGAGAATTAGCACGTTTGAGATCATCGTCCTCAGACAGAAAAATTCCCCGTGCCATCTCCGTGTTGGTGTCTGAGGCAGAAGAGTTCAAGTATCTGGAGGACGCTCACAAGTATGAAAAGGCTAAATGGGAAATGACGGCGAGATTGGACACTGTAATGGTCTGGTGTGGTGAAGAGAGAGCTGTGTGTGAAAGTGTTCTCACTCTCACATAAGGCCACAAGTAGCAAGTGAGGCCACATGGGCTGTGACAACAAACAACGAGGTCTTCATTGTTGGACCGTTTTTTAAATCCTTTATTTCCAGGCTTATTTCAAATATTTTATGCGTGAACCCTTAAAATGAGAAAAGTTAAAATGAGATGCCCTATAACAGAATAATTAGAAGGTCATTTAAAAAACAGAAGTTGCTATAAAATCAAAGAACTATATTTCTCACAACTTCAGTCACCCTGACTATGCCAGTCGGCCAATTCATGGAAAAAAGAGAGAAATTCTTGTTTGTGTTGTTGCTCGAAAATGTCAAAACGTGATTCCGTGGATGCACCACCCACAGACATTTTATTTGGGTGTTGGTGGGTCTTTGAAGAGGCTCCACCTGGAGTCTCCATAGTTCTGCTGGGAGACTTTAACACTTTGACAGAGACCTGGAGATGCATGATGGAAGGAAGAGTCTTGAGTTCTGTGCTAGGCATGGGTTGGCCATAACAAACACCATGCTCAAGCACAAGATGTGCATAGTGTACATGGCAATGATCGACTTTGCTGTTGTATCATCTGATAAGAGCAGACCTGTTATTTGATCACTGCCTAGTGAGTTAAATCAAAGGGCAGGGCGGCTGCTAGCTAGAAGAGGACTTTTGGGAGCCCTGTTCTGGCAAGCTCTCCGTGGACTCAGGAAGGGAAACCAGGGCTTGGCTCAAGCTGTGCTCAGCCAGAGGGAAGAACTGGTGACCCAGATTTGGGATATTGTTTAGCAGTGGAAAAAGCACTTTGATGATCCGAGGCAAAACTTCCAGTATAGAGAAGGCAGAGCCTGAAAACTCATGGGAAGCCACATCTATCACACTGACAGAGGTCGCTGCGTTAGTTAAGAAGCTCCCTGGTAGCAGCGCTGGTCGAGATTCACTTTGAGAGTCACTGTTTCATTGTAATGGAGAGAGTCAAAATATCAATCTAAATTGCAGACAAAGCACATTACAGTTGCATGTTATTCAATGAAATGAAATAAAATTCAGTGATGTCCTATAACCCAACAACTACAATCAATCAATTACAAATACTCCGTGTTCATAAAGCACACCTGTCCACAGACTTCATTTCTTCCATTCCAACCTCCCCACCTCCATGGCCAGACCAGAAAGACAATGAAAAACATTGTAGACCACAAGAAGCAAGAAGCTTGGTGAAAAAGTGACAACTGTGACAACAGAGATGGAAGAAAAAAAGACTTTAAATTGCTTTTGGCTTGACTCCATACAAAATCTTGCCTCATGGGGTGAGGATGATGAGAAAGGTCAGGGATCAGCCCGAAACCGCTTGGGATGAGCCTGATCAGTGATCCCAATGATGGCAGTTGGGACTACAACCAAAAACTGATAACACACTACGCCTTAATGAATTGAAATCTGGCAGCATCCACCAGGTCATGTGCCTAAGAAAGCTCAGGTATAGGCCCAACTTAAACTTTGCAGTGAATATTCAAATGACTCAGAGAAGCCATGACGGAGTGGCCGAGCCAGTCTCCAGACCTCAGGTCTGTAGGTGCAGAGAGCTGAAGCTTCAAGTGTCCAAGCGACAGCCAAGAAACCTGAAAGATTTCATTCCTATAAAGAGGAGTGGGCCAGATTCTCGCTGAGATGTCCGCAAACCTAGAGACCAACTACAAGAAACGTCTTACCACTGTGCTGGCTTTGGTATCATTATTTTTTTGTGGATTTTTGGTTGATATACAGTTTGAACTTACGTTAAAAGTTAGAGACTGTTCATTTCTTGGTAAGTTATAGCTCAGACATCCAGAGGGATCTTAGAGTATAGCCGCTGCTCCTGTGTGTTAATAGGTGGGTTTGGTAAGGATGCTTCCTGAGTACTTCCCTTGGGAGACTTTCCAGGTAAGTGGAAGATAACAGATGGATGGACAGTTGCAAGTAGAAACATGTAGCGGTGGTCATAAATTACTGCACTTGGACACTTGATGATTGATTGATTTTTGTGCTGGTAGTCAACTCAGACACAGAAAAGGAGCTACTGACCAAACCAAAACGAGACCCGGGCTACTGAACTTGCCAAACGAATAATTAGCTGGACTACAGTACAAGGAAATGAATTAAGGTGTGACCAAACTACACTTTGATAGTGACCGTGCTTATGAACATGACAGTAATGGCATGTTTACATTTCAGCACTTGTAAAAGTTGGCATGAATGTTAATGTAAGCAAACCTGGAAATGCATTGTATGATTTTGTGCTGCTCTGTTAGCTAAACACCACTGCAACGGCTTTAAGTGTGTGCAGCAAACCTTTGATCCAGACTTTCATGCAGCTTCAGTTTCTGTCAGCTGGGTCTGGTTTGAAGGACGCATGTGATGACGGTACATTACAGATAGAAAACTTGAAGTGGAACATGGTGATGCACGAGCATGCTTTTCATTTATTTTGTGTCTCTTGCGTATCCGTTACCCTCTGCCTAAAGGTTTTACAAGGTAATTACACTGGAAGAAAATAAGGAAAACTAACTAATAACAGACAATGAAGATAATGAAGGGAAATTAAAATGCTCAGCAGTTAAAATCTGCAATTCTCCAGTTCAATGCTGAGAGAACAAGGTTACAAGTTCAGACATAGATCAGCTGAACTTTTATATAAAAGTATAAAGGAAATAAAAATGGACAATGAAATGCCTCATTTAGTACTCGTCAGTAACTATCAGTTAATCTGGTCCTTGGATGATAGCAGCGAGGAAGTGTACAGCATGTGCCCTATTACAGGCCTATTTCCTGTTTCCTGCCTTACCTCAGGATTCTGAACACATACATGTAAGTCACATCTCGTTCTTTATAGCCACTCTGTTTTCCCTCTGTTGTTGCCTCAGATGTGCCTGTGGCCTGGCTGTAAGTGACAGGTGGTCGAGCAGGTCACCTACTAACTGGAAGGTTGGTGGTTCAATCCCAGTCTGCTCCAGTCTGCATGCCAAATATGACCATGTTGCTCTCCAATGCATCCATCGGAGTGTGAATGTTAGATAGGAAGCAGCATAGAAAAAAACGTGAATGTGCAAGTTGTGTAAAAAGCTTTGAGTGCTCAGAGTAAGAACCAGCATTTCAGAGTAATGGTACCTGATGTAGTGTTGGTTTGTTAGTGTGTCTATCTGGACATTTTGGAGAAGAAATTATTTTTAACACCAACAGTAAAATATCCAATAATAAGATAAGGTTGAATAAGATAAACACCATCAGTAGTCACACAGTGTGAGGCTTTTTGGTGTCCACTTCCATGTTACACCCAAACTGAAAGTAATTCATGGAAATCCACCGAATCCTTAATTCAGACTTCAGATTGTGGAAAAGCAGCAGTACTTACTGTCACCAAAGGTTCTCCATAAACAAGGACTGATGCTGAAACCATACCACAGCACAGGAGTTACGATTTTATCATCACGTTTTTAAGGCTCTAATCAATTCGTAAGGGTCTGATTGTTATAGCTGATGAATATACACATATTCACAAAGGCTTATTTAGGATTGTAAACAAGACCCGTCGTCTTCAGAAAACGACTCTGTCGTCATCCGCAGGAGGAAAAACGCAGCCTCAAAGCAGTGCAAACCCTTGAATAAACCTAGCTTGCAAGCAAACAGAGTTCAGTGTGCTTGCAGTTGTAAGATGTGACATCTGTAAAGGACAGCATGCACTGACTACGGTTTCACTTTGTGACCGGAGATCACATGACTGTGATTTGACTCCAGCTGCGGCTCAAATCTGATTACAACAGACAGAAGCTGCTTTCATCTGAAACTCGATGACTTTGGTGACCATTTGAGTTTCATTCATCTTTGTGTTCGACTGTATTGGCCTAACTGTGGGTGATTCTGTCTTGGTCTGGATTTTCCCAAACCTGGTCTCCATCAGCCCAGTCAAGCTGAAGCACAACACATGCGATCTTTAAATCCACCATACGTATTGAAGCCATTTGTATAGCATGTCGTGTCCCTACCCGAGCGTTTTGACTTTTCTGACTTCAGTTATCTGATGAAAGTACAGCTATGAGAGAATTTCACATTTATTTATGGTGTTTGTGTAGCACTCTGTACACAACCTGGTGCACAACCTGACACTCAGAGAAACAAAAGGCTACAGTTTAAATTGATGATCGTCACAACTTGGTGCATTTTCATCAAGCAAAACACAAAAGGTTGATTCTTTCAGGACCTCAGTTTAGTTGTTCCAGGAAACTAAAGAGTAAAAATCAATACCTGCACATGTACTTCAAGCAGAGAAATATGAGAAATACCATCGCTCCATCCCGGTAGCAGTGCTTCTGTCTTTTCAAAGGCAGGTGGAAAAAGTGTCTAGTAGGCTGTTCTGCTCTCAGCTAATGCAGCTAATGCTGCCTGCAGTGGAAGTCGGGACAGTAATGTGCAGAAATTGTAATTATAGAAAGTCATAAAGAGCACTGAGCTGTATCAACTCTGTATCCTTTTCACCATCTGTGGACCTCCTGTCTGATGGCATCAGGTTGTCTCAAACGCTTCCTCTGAAGAGTGCCGAACATGTGACTGTCGAATGAAGACTATGCATTTCCTCATGCAGCATCGTGTTTTTAAAAAATGTGTGATGTTACTTATACAGCAACATCACACCATAACCCTCCACCATTAATGCTCATTCTAATGGAGACCGCTGCTTAACACAACCTATTAGTTTCAAGCACATAATGAATTGAAGTGCAGATTGTATACAGGGCCTGACCAAAAGATGTTACTACCACATGTAACCTCAGATTCCAGGCACCTACCACCCAGGGAACAAACACTCAGGTATTCCTGTTTGCATCCAGACCTTTGGTGATCCTTATCTTGAGATGGTCCTCAGGAATACCCACACGCGTGTTCAGTGAGTGTTAATCTGACCTCTGCTTGACTTCAGTTTTTATTCATTTCTTTTTAGTTATAATGTGTTGAAGCCTGCATCCTGACCTGTTCATGATAATATTTGCATCCTCCAATCGTTTTATTAACCTTGAAGATATTTCATGCTGACACTTTTTTATCGGCTGTGCAAGTGTCAGGTGTAGCACAGTGACAGTACGTGAGGTTTGATCGGCGTGCAGTGAGAGGATACGTGCTTATGTGAGCAGAGAGCGGCCCTCCATGTTCTTATCAGTCCAATCTCAATCAGGTGGAGTCCTCTTGTTGTGGCTTCAGCTACAGGAAAGTGTGATGCATATGTGGCCTCCTGAGGACAGCTGCTCAAGGACATTCAGCTTCCTGCTTTCTCGTCTTACTGTAGCAAGTTACAGTTTCAGCTGCACCCTGGTCAGGTACAGTAACAGCCAGATAGCGTGCTGCACTGTGCACTGTGGATGTGCTGCTATGGCTTTGATTCATTTATTTATTATTCATTTTTCAATAAACCGTTGCACTGACAGTTGTTTATCAGACTCAGCATCAGATGTATCGCCCAGTGAAAAGACAAGAGACATTATCTGAATTTTAAAAGCCAAATAGTGAAGTTAACATTCTGTGTGGGTCGTCCTTGTTGGTCTCGTTGGCTGTTAAGCCTCTCACCACAACCCTGTGAGTCATTCTAGCATTAAAAGCTCAAAGGATGAATCATCCTGTCAGTGTAAAACATTTAATCCCTGAGATATTTTAATATAACAGTACATCTAAGTTTCTTTACATGATAACGATGTAAAAGTTAGCTCACCCCCCAGTTTTGTTAATTAACTGTGAGACCACAAGAATAAAAACATACATTTTATAGTAGATGATGGAAAAACAAAAGCTTGTCTCTCGTCTCAGTGTTTGTCTTTCTCTTCTGTGGTGTCGTGTGGACGGCAAAGTCAGGCAGAGTCTTTATCGTCACAGAAAGCTGTGAGACGTGCAGGCCGGATTGGAGTCTTTGCCAAACCAATTCTGGGACCCGGGCCTTATGTTGGACACCATGATTGTGATGATGTCACATGATCTTTGTTGGCACATGAAGTTGTTGCATGAGTGCAGTTGTTTTAAGTGCTGCATGCATTATAAACACCTATTTTACACAAAGGAGCATCAGTGCAAATAAGAACTGCTACTAAGAGTAACCTTTAGCTGACAAACAGTGAAACAAGGACGTTGCAGCAGAGTTGAACGCCTGGTGTGTGCAGTGTGTTGTTTGTGTGTTGGATGCACACTAACAAAACCTCAGAGGGAAAGAAATGATACCTGGACCCTGAGACGTAACATGAGCATGTAACCACTAGATGTCATCCTGCACAGAGGACGAGAACTGAGAGCTGGCAGCCTGTGCAGTTTCATTTAATCTAACATTGGGTGATCACTCCTGTACACTTTATGTTTTTAAAATGACGAGCTGTGAGGAAAAGACGCTGTTCAGAGATGTGTGTGAAGCTGCTCTGTTAGATAACGAATGACTGAGCGTTTGTTTCTGTGTTTGGGTAGGTAGGAACCCAGAGGTCTGATGAGGCTCTGAGGATGACGTCTTTGCCTTGAAGCCCCACCAGTATGTCAGGTAAGGCTCACACTGCCAGCTTCACTCCAAATATGATGGAACCTAAAGAAAAGTCTTATTATTCTCTATTTTTTAGTTGGTGTGAAAGTTGATGTGAAAACTAAAAAAACAGCAAATACTCTGTTTTACTGGTTAATTCTGATCACGTCGGGGAAACAACACTGAGCAAAGTACAAGCGCACAGGTTAGCACTGTTGTAACGCGAGTAATCCAACGCCGAGTGCTTTCAGAACACTGTGTTAGACAACAGAAGCAAAGAAACATATGTGACTTGCTACACAGTAACCAGCAGAATGACTTTGTGTCACCACTTCTCACTGAGCCGGTTTGACATCAGGACCTCTGCTTCACAGTTTATTTGTCAGCTGCTCGGCAACGAGGTCAGAAATGAAGTGTGAGGTTTGCTGTGGCACCCAACAGTTTCTGCACATAATCTGACAGCAGTCAGTCATTCAGCCTGGTGTTAAACAACTGAGATAATAAACCATTAACTCCTCAACAGTTCTTTAAAAATCAGTTTTTACTGCAGTTCAGGATCAAATTAGTAGTGTGCAACTCCATTAAGCTAATATTTGCTTTAACATGTACAGTATGACAGAGTTGAGTCCGATGTGCAGATCCAGGACAGACTGCATGATGGTGCTACAAGCTGTGGAAGCAGAGAGGAAGCAAAAGGGAGTCGAGACCTAATAATAAGTTTAAGTGTTTGAATTATGACCATCCTTTTACAAGAAGGGATTTGGAAAGTACAACAAATGAATTTGCAACAATAGGAACTTGATTCGTATCATAGCTGCAGTTAAAACTGCTGCTGCGTTACCATGAAACTCAACTTTTCTAAAACCTATTTTTAAACTGCATTTTCATGTTACGATAGCAAAGAAACAGAAACAAGCACATAACAAATGCTAGTGAAGAAGAAATCACCAAATATCAGTATTGGTCTTAGAAATAATCCACTTTTTCCATTTCCTGACCTGTTATTAAATGATTGCTCAGCCAGTTTTTCCCTCGACTGTAGCTGTTGGCTTTAAAAACATGGTCAGGTCTCAATAATCAGCTTGTAAAGATAACCTAACATTTTAACCTGGTAGCTGTCACTGACAGAAGATGCTCACACTCGTAGCAGGGAGGCCCCTTCGAGCAGCAGGACTGATGCAGTGTTTGTTGGCAGAGATCAGTGACCAGTACAAAACCCCGACCACTGCATGTCACACTCTACACTTTGGTTGGACAGTGATAGTCTGCCCTCACCACCAGAGGTCCACGTTGTGTTAGAGTGATAACAATGTTTTAATCAAGGTGATCAGTGTTAAACTGTGAAAAGGTCTCAGCTTGAGCCTGATGGCAAAATCAGCTCTTTTCCACACACACACATATTAACCATTCATTTCTATAACATGGTTCATCCCTGTTCACACACACAGCAGCACCACTTCATTCGGCCAAATCAAAGCATCAAAAAGGCAAAGAAATGTGAAGATGGCAGGACGCTGCACGCAGCCATGCTGCCCTATATTAAACAGCCAAGACAGGATGTAGCTCTGCATTTATTTACTTAACTAGCAAATTGGGCATCAGTGAGGTCAGCGGGGCTGGAATTGGATTTAACCAGCCTGGGCGACCTCAGTGACCTGGCCATCCCTACATAGCCGACAGACTTACACTCACATGTTATCACACTGACAAAATGAACTTAAGCTTTCATTCACCATGTAAGCTCCAAGGGGACAACGACTGCTTTGGTATCTGAGATGCTGTTTTAGTTTTTACATGAACCTGCTGCTCTGTTGGAACAACTTCTGAAAGCTTTTAAGTTCATGTACGAAGCAGAGCAGCATTAGCTTCTCTCTCTCTCAGCTGTTTTATGACAACGTCGCTTGTGTTTTTTAAAGTGCCTCTCCCATCTATTTTAGAGCCAGCAGAAAAATGCTCCCCCCGCTGGAAAGATGAGGCCATTCAAAATGGTAATATTTCTCCTCCCTCTCTACACTGCTGTTTCCTTCTTCTGTCAGCATGGCGCAGCTTTGGATTTGTTAAAGAAAAACTTCGAAAGGGCTTCAAAAACTGGAATTGTTTGATTTAAGAACATTTTTGTGTAGATTCAGTTCAAAATAAATCATATCCCAGTCGTTTCAGTTTCACCGATGTTGGGAAGCTGCAGACATCACGTTACAACACGTAGAGTAACTGAACACAGACGTTTAAACATCAGCTCATTTAGAGTTTGCTTTCAAAAAGTGGGACATTCACTTATTGTAATAATAATAACAATAATAATAAAGAGGAAAGAGGTTCAAAATGTATAAGTAAGTAAAGCTTTATTTGCACCTTTAACCCTTTAGAGCCGGTCGGAGCGGGCACGCTCTGTTTTGTGTAACTATTTTTAAATCCCGGTAGCTCTGCAACCACGTAAGCTAGCGCAATAATTTGTTTTGCATATGAAACCGGAGGAGTTGTACTTGCATCTGATGCCATCAGCTTGTCCTCGGTCACGGTTTCCTTCCACATATAGCTTTGCAAAAACTGCATAAAAAGCGCTTGCATCAACAAAAACATAATATTCCAGAAACACGCTTTACCGATCCATCAGCTGTTCATAACACTTCCTACTTGGAATAGACGTCAGCGCGAACTTTCGCACGTCCGCCTTTACCTGCCCGAAACCGGAAGTGACGTTATTTTCGTGGAAATGTAGTTTTTTACCATCAGGGCCTCATGAGCCTATGCTGGTGTTTTTAAAAGTTATCTTTGACTTCATGACTTTCTGTGTCGTTTCTGGGATGCTGAGGACTCATATTTCACTGCTGGAAATAGTTTATTTTGATGCACATGCTGCTTTTTTGCAAATTTGCAGTATAATATTTATTTTCGTTTTTCCTGCAGTGTATAAAAATTGGTGTATTTCAAAAATAAAACTATGAAGACACTCAAAATAAATTTCCTGTGGTGGGAAACTATTTTGTGCAACTTTTTTGTATTTACAGTTTTGAGGGATAAGCCTCTTAAATTTCTCTAACTAGAAATATATGTTAAAAAAACAAAAACGATTTTCAATTTTTTTGTAGTTTATTGCACTTTTTTGCAATTTATGTAATTAGTATGCACTTAATGCATGCATATTATTAAAATTTGGGCTGTAATGGTTGTATTGATGTATAGCAACTTGAAATGCTCCCAAAAATGGCTCCACAGCATGTAAAAATATAATATAAGCTCTGGCGGACTTGGTTCTATTGTAGGTCTTAAAGGGTTAACCAGAACCCTGAAAACAAAGGTCAGTCGAACACAAGTCTAAAAAGCTGACTCTCAGCTGTGTGGAAGAGCCCACAGAGGGAGAGATTCTGGGGTCACTGTTACTCCTTCATTTTCAGCGTAATGCACAGCCCTGATCACATGACCCAGGGACCTGCTGAGCACATACTCAGATGTGTGCAGGTTCTTTTCCATGCAGAGCTCGAAAAGTGATATGTGAGGACGAAGAAGCCTCGCCGCAGCATGCTGGAGACATTTGGCTTAGACTAGTGAACAGTGAATTACAGTGTTGAAATATATGCACCAATAACAGTTTACAGTTCAGAGTGTGACACTGTGGGATTAACTTGGCAATATTTCATAAGTGGTTTAAAAACAAGAGTGAAGCAGAGATTTGACACGAGCATCAATGTAAAAGTGTGAAGTTACCCGGAGACAGAGGGTTTAGCAGACGTATGCAAGGGGACCAAAGGTTTCTATTACCTTAGACACAAATCTGTCAGGAGCACAAACTTCTGTCGGAGAAAGCTGTCAGCCATCCAAGCTTTAATAGAGTCTAAGCAGCTATGCAGGATCTGTAGCTTGGAATCATCTTGGGGCTTAAGGAGTGATAAGAAATGTCCTTAAAAGGTGACAGGGTTGCATAAGTGCACATAGCAAACCTATAAAGATCCCATAATTATTATTATATTCAGAAGGAGCTTTCCTTCCTGAGACAGTGCTGACCACATTCTGCACATATACCAACACCGTGGTTCCACAGCACTGCAGCCCTGTCACCCACTGAAAGCTGAAGAAGTCGACCCCGAACTGCTGCACAGATGAAATGCTGTGTCAGCAACTATGAGAACACATTTGGCTCTTAAAGTGTGTCCTTGCAGAATGATGTTCAATAAGTGATAGTGTGTGTGTGTGTGTGTGTGTGTGTGTGTGTGTGTGTGTGTGTGTGTGTGTGTGTGTGTGTGTGTGTGTTCATTGTTCACATATCAGGAAGTAATCCAAATCATCAGGTCATTAGCAGCTCCTAAAATCAAAAACCTCAGATGATAACAACACATGACCTATTATAATCACATGACCTATTATAATCACATGACCTATTATAATCACATGACCTATTATAATCACATGACCTATTATAATCACATGACCTATTATATCCTATTATTATTTCTTTAATAGAAATGAAGGAAACCAGCAAAAGCCATGTGTGAAAAATAAAGTCTGCAGGAATCATTTTCTGTATGAAAGCATTTCAGTCAGGTTCAGACGTTGCCACGGCAACACATTGATTTTCCTTTCATAAGTAATTGTGTTATAGATTTGATGGTGAGTTCACTGCAATCATTCTTACCCACACTAAACCCCTGTTGCATTTATGGGACGTGGATACCAGCCTGGTTTGGTGCACCGTGCGTCTGTGACCAGATCACTTCATTACACTCTGATACTGAGACAACCTTACAAGTGAAAGAGGTCTTTGTTCTTTTTAAAATTACATTTTAAACATGTTTGTAATAAAGCTACAGGTAAGTGGGTGTTGTTTTGTATAAGAGTGCACTACGTTGTTGAAATATTCATTGAATATATTCAAACTGTTGCAGTTTAACACGCCTACATGGAACTTCTTTCCTTTTTTCATCCCCTCAGATCACCATCGTCTGCTCGCAGACCACCACAAGTCTTAAAAAAATTAAAAATTTAAAAAATGTACAAAAAAAGGAGAATATAATATATCCATCCGCTTATCCTTTTCTGGGTCGCGGGGGGGGGCGCTGGAGCCTATCCCAGCTGTCATAGGGAGAGAGGCGGGGTCCACCCTGGACAGGTCGCCAGTCTGTCGCAGGGCCAACACACAGGGACAGACAACCATTCGCACTACGGGCAATTTAGATTTTTCCATTAACCTATGCCCACTAACTGCATGTTTCTTAGCTGCTCCAAAGAGTGACTCACTTATACGTGGACTATTGAATTCAGTCTGTCTTTTAAGACCCTACTGATTAATGAGGAAAACATTTAACTAAACTACCATAAATATGTTCAATTAATCAGTTTAAATGATCTTTCTGAGTTAAGCTCAATAGTCACCATCAGCGTCCCCTTTAGACCCCTGCTGACATCAGACTCAAAGAGGCTCTGTCATTAACTGATGCTTCATCTCTGATAAAGAGTTATGTACCTCAGGGTTTTAAGGTGTTGGTAACTGAACCAGAACTTAAAAATGGTCACTTAAAAAGCAGTAACATGGCCAGACTTTGTTTTATTTCTAAAGTTCCTGAAAGAGTTGCTGTAAAAGAGCTAACTGATCAAATGCAGGAAAGTGGTTTATTAGAAGAAAGAGGATTCAGAATTCATCACAGCCCTAAAAATTGTAGAAACATCTGCATGACTTTGGCCTCCAGTAACACTGTGAGGAATCTTCTTTAGTGCACATATTAAATATGCAGGACTGATGTCTTTGCACAATACCTCTAAAATTAGAAAATAAAAATAAAAAACTCAGGGTGCTGCTGAAAAACTAGTTCATGTATGTATAACTCCAGACTGAACTAATTCATTATTATCAGGGTTTGGGGGTTTTTTAAGGTTCCTGAAAAGCAGCTGAGCCAAAATGCTGCAGCGAGAGTAGAGTAGAGTAGAATAGAATAAACCTCTGTACTGACAGGAACTAGAAACAGAGGGTAGATTTCTCTATATTAGGTTCTTTTCAACTCCCACTGTACCCAAGTGCTTGCTCATTGGGGGTCATCTGGGGTTTTCTGTAAGATCAAATTTTAATTATAAAATAAAGTTTCAAATGACCTCAGCGCGTCAGTCATCTTCAAGAACTCAGTTAAATTTCTTCCATATGCTAATGAACAAAATAAGATCACTGAAAAAAGAAAACTGCTACTTAAACTTGAATTAAAGACCCACGGTTCTTCTTAGAAATCCAAATGTGTTTGTGAGTACCCAGGGCGTGTAAGGGTTTCTTTAATTGTAAACACACTGGTTAATCTGGTTGATCTGACTTATGCTTGTTACCACAAATAACTTCCAGTATGAATGAACTTTATGCAGAACAGCAAGGCCAGTCTCACAAGCAGGGAAGAGTTTAAGTCTGCATTTTCCATCATGCTTGATGACACGATGTTTTATTCTCTCCGTGTAACACTGTCGCATTTAGATGGTGGGGTTAGATTTAGTGTAAATAAGGAAGCACGGATGAGCCCTGCGTGCTGTCAGTGGCTCGTGGTGACGTAATGGTGTGGGGGATATTTGTGCCCCTTAGTACCAATAATTTAAACACAGTCTGACTAAGCATTGTTGCTTCCAACAGGATAAGACGCTATAGCAAAGCTCAGATCATCTCTACCTGGACTCTTGAACATCACCGTACTTAAATGGCTCCATAGTCACTAGATTAAAATCCAACAGAGGACCTTTGGGATGTGTTTGAATGGGAGGCTGTCATCGTGGCATGTGCAGCCAACAACTCTGCAAAAACCGTGTGATGTCTTAGATGATATTCCAACAACAGTGCTTAATCTGTGCTGTGAGTTCACAATGATCACTCAACAGCTGATAATGGGGTTATCCTAAGTCTCAGAACTAGGTGTATTAATTAGAGATGGACCGATCCGATATTACGTATCGGTCCGATACTGACGTAAATTACTGGATCGGATATCAGGGAGAAATAAAAAATGTAATCCGATCCATTCAAGGTTCAAGGTTCTTTATTTGTCACATGCA
>NW_024582579.1:600475-628947 GCF_018398535.1 Haplochromis burtoni
ATTTCTCTTCTCTCCTTGTGTGTTTGAGTGTCTTCTTGTTTAAGTCATCTGTTTAATGCAAACCGGGAATTCGACCAGGAGGTGCAGAGAGATGTGAAAGTGAATCTGTGGCAGAAAAAAAGGAAGAACAAAGAATATTGTGTTCCTCAAACGGCTGTTGGACATTTTCAGCTTGGAGGACTGATGATTTTGATTTTGCCTGATGGGGGATGATTGCAGAATTTGTGATTTGGGTCTTAAGAATAAAGATGGTTTTGAGAGAATTTGATTTGGTGTCTTCACTTATTCAGACTTTGTAGGTGCTCTGTATGGCTGTTTGAATGGTTCACTGTGCGCCCATTTTATGAAACACAGGTTAATGTGCAGTGCTGTGCAAAAGACTTGAGCCCACCTCGTTCTTTGTATTTTGCTTTAATTTTGCTCCGTGAATCGCTACCTTATCGTGGTGGAGGGGTTTGTGTGTCCCAGGGATCCCAGGGGCTATGTTGTCTGGGGGCTTTTGCCCCCTGGTAGGGTCTCCCATGGCAAATTGGTCCTTGGTGAGCGATTCAGAAGACCCTTATGAAGAGAACATCGAGGGAACAGTTTACCCTGCCCGGGATAGGGTTACCGGGGCCCCGCCCTGGAGCCAGGCCCGGGGAGGGTGCCCGAGGGCGAGCGTCTGGTGGCCGGGCACAGCCCGAAGAGGAGACATGGGCCCATCCTCCCGCAGGCCCACCACCCGCAGGAGGCGCCATAGGGGTCGGGTGCATTGTGTGCCGGGTGGCGGCCAGGAGCGGAGGCCCTGGCGGACTGACCCCCGGCTGCCAAGACTGGCAATAGGGACATGGAATGTCACCTCTCTGGTGGGGAAGGAGCCTGAGTTAGTGCGTGAGGTTGAGAGGTACCGGCTAGATATAGTCGGGCTCACCTCTACACATGGCTTGGGCTCTGGAACCAGTCTCCTGGAGAGGGGCTGGACTCTGTCTCAGTCTGGAGTTGCCCCTGGTGAGAGGCGGCGGGCTGGGGTGGGTATTCTAATATCCCCTCGGCTTGCTGCCGGTACGTTGGGGTTTTTCCCGGTGGACGAGAGGGTTTGTTCCCTGCGCCTTAGGGTCGGGGAACGGGTCCTGACTGTCATCTGCGCTTATGCGCCGAGTGGCAGTTCAGAGTACCCAGCCTTCTTAGAGTCCCTGGGGGGGTGCTGGAAGGTGCTCCACCTGGAGACTCTGTTGTCCTGCTGGGAGACTTCAATGCTCACGTGGGTAACGACAGCGAGACCTGGAGGGGCGTGATTGGGAGGAACGGCCTCCCTGATCTGAACCCGAGCGGTGCTTTGTTATTGGACTTCTGTGCTAATCACAGTTTGGCCATAACGAACACCCTGTTCGAACATAAGAGTGTCCATAAGTGCACGTGGCACCAGGACGCTCTAGGCCGTAGGTCGATGATCGATTTTGTAATCGTATCACCAGACCTGCGACCATATGTTCTGGACACTCGGGTAAAGAGAGGGGCTGAGCTGTCAACTGATCACCACCTGGTGGTGAGTTGGATCAGGTGGCGGGGGAGGACGCTGGACAGACCTGGTGCACCTAAACGCGTAGTGAGGGTGTGCTGGGAACGTCTAGCAGAGGCCCCAGTCCGCGAGATCTTCAACGCACACCTCCGGCAGAGCTTCAACAGCATTCCGAGGGAGACTGGGGACATTGAGTCCGAATGGACCATGTTCAGCGTCTCCATTGCCGAAGCTGCTGCATTGAGCTGCGGCCGCAAGGTGGTTGGTGCCTGCCGTGGTGGTAATCCCCGAACCAAATGGTGGACACCAGAGGTGAAGGGAGCCACCAGGCTGAAGAAGGAGTCCTATCGGGCTTGGTTAGCCTGTGGGACTCCGGAGGCAGCCGACAGGTATCGACAGGCCAAGCGGAATGCGGCTCGGGCAGTGGCTGAAGCAAAAACTCGGGTGTGGGAGGAGTTCGGAGAGGCCATGGAAAAAGACTTTCGGACTGCCTCGAAGAGATTCTGGCAAACCGTCAGGCGTCTCAGGAGGGGAAAGCGGTGCTCTACCTGCACTGTGTATAGTGCTGGCGGAGCGCTGCTGACGTCGACTGAGAAAATTGTCAGGCGGTGGAAGGAATACTTCGAGGACCTCCTTAATCCCACTGACACGTCTTCCGAGGAGGAAGCAGAGTCTGGGGATGAGGGGAATGACCCGCCAATTTCCGGGGGCGAGGTCACTGAGGCAGTTAAACAACTCCTTGGTGGCAGAGCCCCTGGTGTTGATGAGGTCCGCCCCGAGTTCCTGAAGGCTCTGGACGTTGTAGGGCTGTCCTGGTTGACATGCCTCTGCAATGTTGCGTGGAGATCAGGGGCAGTACCTGTGGACTGGCAGACCGGGGTGGTGGTCCCCATCTTTAAGAAGGGGACCGGAGGGTGTGTTCCAACTACAGGGGGATCACACTCCTCAGCCTCCCTGGGAAAGTCTATGCCAGGGTGCTGGAAAGGAGAGTTCGTCCGTTAGTCGAACCTCGGATACAGGAGGAACAATGCGGTTTTTGTCCTGGTCGCGGAACACTGGACCAGCTCTTTATCCTCTCCAGGATACTTGAGGGTGCATGGGAGTTTGCCCAACCAGTCTACATGTGTTTTGTGGACTTGGAGAAGGCATTCGACCGTGTCCCTCGGGGTGTCCTGTGGGAGGTGTTGCGGGAGTATGGGGTGTCTGGCCCATTGCTACGGGCCATTCGATCCCTATACAACCATTGCAAGAGCTTGGTTCGCATTGCCGGCAATAAGTCGGACTCGTTCCCGGTGGGTGATGGGCTCCGCCAGGGCTGCCCTTTGTCTCCGATTCTGTTCATAATTTTTATGGACAGGATTTCTAGGCGCAGCCAAGTGGCGGAGGGCTTTCGCGAGTGATGGGAGAAGGGAGCCGGAGATCGACAGACGGATTGGGGCTGCAGCTGCAGTGATGCGGACGCTGCACCGGTCCGTCGTGGTGAAGAGGGAGCTGAGTGTAAAAGCGAAGCTCTCAATTTACCGGTCGATCTACGTCCCTACCCTCACCTATGGCCACGAGCTGTGGGTAGTGACCGAAAGAACGAGATCGCGGATACAAGCGGCAGAAATGAGCTTCCTCCGAAGGGTGGCTGGCCTCTCCCTTAGAGATAGGGTGAGAAGTTCGGCCATCCGGGAGGGGCTCAGAGTAGAGCCGCTGCTGCTCCACATCGAAAGGAGCCAGCTGAGGTGGTTCGGGCATCTGACAAGGATGCCCCTGGGCGCCTCCTGGGTGAGGTGTTCCAGGCATGTCCCACCGGGAGGAGGCCCCGGGGCAGACCCAGGACACGCTGGAGAGATTATATCTCTCGGCTGGCCTGGGAACGCCTTGGTGTTCCCCCGGATAAGCTGGAGGAGGTGGCTGGGGAGAGGGAGGTCTGGGCCTCTTTGCTTAGGCTGCTGCCCCCGTGACCCGGCCTCGGATAAAGCGGATGAAGATGGATGGATGGATGGATGGATGTAAAAAGTGGTCTTAAGTAATATTTCCCTGAGCTTTCTGATGGTCTTTCAAAGTTTTTTTGGCTCCTAATTTTCATTCCAGTTCTTGTGCCTGATGATTTAAAGACATTTTCTTTGTTGTTGTTAGTTAAACCATTAAACACTGACCTATCGATCATTAAAGCATAAAACAGGAATTTAATGTAAGAGAGGAACCGGTGCTGTCTACACACGAGGGACAACGTTAAAATTATATTGTTTATTCCCATTTCTTTAGGTGAATCTCCATAAAAATTAATTAATTAAAGTGAAGTCCATGAGAATTGGGGTGATCACGGTCCTGCTGCTGTTGAACTATAAGGTATGGTCCCGTTTGGAGGGGGGCCGTCAAGAGGTCATTCTTAGCAAAGGGAAACGGGGAGAATAGGCTGAGGTTTGCCTTACACTATAACTAATCAGTCAAATTTGAAATGTTTGTTTTGAATTGTCATCGATATGTGTGAGCGAGAACAAGGGAAGGTGAAGGTCTACAGTCGTGTATAAAATATGGTGGAGCCTCTTTCATAGTTTGACCCAGTTATAAACAGAAAAGCCAGATTTTGATCCAGCATGTGAAACCATCTGGAAATCACCTTATTGGCAGTGATGATGATTCCAATGCAATAAAAGAATAGCTGGAAACACAAAGACAGTGGAGCACTCTGAGGGAGCCAGCGTCCCTGAAGAAGTGTGGATCACAGAGAGAGAGCAAAATGTAGCCAACCTACAAAGAAGCACTTTGGAGTGATACTCAAGAGATGCGGAGCGTTGTCCTGAAGGCTGCTTAAAGACAGCTGCCTGAGAGAGTTCAGGTTGTGCTGAAGAATAAAGGTGCTCATAGCAAATGCTGACTAACAACAGAGGTCGATTATCTTGTTAATAATTTCACCTCCTCACTACGTACGACTCTGGATACTGTAGCTCCTGTGAAAACTAAGGTCTCTAATCAGAAGTACCTGACTCCGTGGTATAAAATATCACAAACATACCCTAAAGCAGATGACTCGTAATCTGGAGAGGAAATGGCGTGTCACAAATTTAGAGGATATCATTCCTGAGAATATTTGCTGCTTTATAAGAAAGCCCTCCGCAAAGCCAGAACATCTTACTATTCATCACTGATTGAAGAAAATAAGAACAACCCCAGGTTTCTCTTCAGCCTGTAGCCAGGCTGACAAACAGTCAGAGCTCTGTTGAGCCAACCATCCCTTTAACGTTAACTAGTAATGACTTCATGAACTTCTTCACAAATAAAATTTTTATCATTAGAGAAAAAATTACCAGTAATCATCCCACAGATGTAATATTATCTACAGCTACTCTTAGTACCATTGATGTTAAGTTAGACTCTTTTTCTCCAATTGATCTTTCTGAGTTAACTTCAATAATTACTTCCTCCAAACCATCAACGTGTCTTTTAGACCCCATTCCTACAAAACTGCTCAAAGAAGTCCTGCCATTAATTAATGCTTCGATCTTAAATATGATCAACCTATCTCTAATAGATCGGCTATGTACCACAGGCCTTCAAGCTGGCTGTAGTTAAACCTTTACTCAAAAAGCATCTCTAGACCCAGCAGTCTTAGCTAATTATAGGCCAATCTCCAACCTTCCTTTCATATCAAACATCCTTGAAAGAGTAGTTGTCAAACAGCTAACAGATCATCTGCAGGAGGTTTATTTGAAGAGTTTCAGTCAGGTTTCAGAGCTCAGCACAGCACAGAAACAGCTTTAGTGAAGGTTACAAATGATCTTCTTATGGCCTCTGACAGTGGACTCATCTCTGTGCTTGTCCTGCTAGACCTCAGTGCAGCGTTCGATACTGTCGACCATAATATCCTATTAGAGCGATTAGAACATGCTGTAGGTATTACAGGTACTGCCTGCAGTGGTTTGTATCATATCTATCTAATAGACTCCAGTTTGTGCATGTAAATGGAGAGTCCTCTTCACACACTGAGGTTAATTATGGAGTTCCACAGGGTTCAGTGCTAGGACCAATTCTGTTTACATTATACATGCTTCCCTTAGGCAGCATCATTAGAAGACATAGCATACATTTTCACTGCTATGCAGATGACACCCAGCTCTATCTGTCCATGAAGCCAGATAACACACACCAATTAGTTAAACTGCAGGAATGTCTTAAAGACATAAAGACCTGGATGGCCGCTAACTTTCTGCTTCTTAATTCAGATAAAACTGAGGTTATTGTACTCGGCCCTGAAAACTTAGAAATATGGTATCTAACCAGATTCTTACTCTGGATGGCATTACCTTGGCCTCCAGTAACGCTGTGAGGAACCTTGGAGTCATTTTTGACCAGGACATGTCCTTCAACGCACATATTAAACAAATATGTAAGACTGCTTTCTTCCATTTGTGCAACATCTCTAAAATTAGAAATATCCTGTCTCAGAGTGACGCTGAAAAACTAGTTCATGCATTTATTACTTCCAGGCTGGACGACTGTAATTCATTATTATCAGGATGTCCAAAAAACTCCCTGAAAAGCCTTCAGCTGATCCAAAATGCTGCAGCAAGAGTCCTGACAGGGACTAGAAAGAGAGCAGATTTCTCCTGTTTTGGCTTCCTGTTAAATCCAGAATTCAAAATCCTGCTCCTCACATACAAGGTCTTAAATAATCAGGCCCCATCTTATCTTAATGACCTTGTAGTACCATATCACCCTATTAGAGCACTTCGCTCTCGCTCTGCAGGCCTACTTGTTGTTCCTAGAGTATTTAAAAGTAGAATGGGAGGCAGAGCCTTCAGTTTTCAGGCCCCTCTTCTGTGGAACCAGCTTCCAGTTTGGATTCAGGAGACAGACACTATCTCTACTTTCAAGATTAGGCTTCAAACTTTCCTTTTTGCTAAAGCATATAGTTAGGGCTGGACCAGGTGACCCTGAATCCTCCCTTAGTTATGCTGCAATAGACGTAGGCTGCCGGGGGATTCCCATGATGCACTGGGTGTTTCTTCTTCACTCACTATGTGTTAACAGACCTCTCTGCATTGAATCATATCTGTTATTAACCTCTGTCTCTCTTCCACAGCATGTCTTTATCCTGTCTTCCTTCTCTCACCCCAACCAATCACAGCAGATGGCCCCGCCCCTCCCTGAGCCTGGTTCTGCCGGAGGTTTCTTCCTGTTAAAAGGGAGTTTTTCCTTCCCACTGTCGCCAAAGTGCTTGCTCATAGGGGGTCATATGATTGTTGGGCTTTTCTCTCTGTATGTATTATTGTAGGGTCGACCTTACAATATAAAGCGCCTTGAAGCGACTGTTGTTGTGATTTGGTGCTGCATAAATAAAATTGAATTGACTATCATTGATGTGTCTGCACATTTCAATACATTTATGAACTAATTTCCTGTTTTCCTTGCAAAATAGAAAATATAAAGACACGGCACTACATTAATAGAGTCTAGCTCTTGTCTTGTGAAGTCATAAGTGAACACACGATAGAGGATGTTTGAACAGACAGGTTCCAGATTGTGTTCTGTTTACAGGACAGCAATCAAACTGAAGTGGACACGTGGGTGGAGCCGATGGTTCTCACTGATTATCGCAGACAGAGGTCTGAGTTTAAAACTTTAAGTGTTACCACCATCACTCGGTGGTAACACTGGAGCTCTGTGTGATTTGGTCGAGTGAATGTTAGTGTCGGTTTACTCGGTGCCACTCCCGGAAGCCAGGGACGCAGACTGAGCTGCACTGTTGCCATCTGCTGATGGATGATAAGCACGCCTTGGTTCAGACGTCGCCTTTCTAAACCTCGTTTTACTGAATCCCTCTGGTGTCACAAGAACGTATTAAAGAAAGGCCATAGTCAAACCTTCATTTCATTCAGTGCTGCATTTTTAAGAGAGAATTACATAGATGTGTGTGCGTTTATATGTCAACCCTGCTGTGAAGGTCCTATTTTATCCACTCCTTGAGGCATCGAGTAAAACCGTCTGAAATTTCTACTCTTGTCTGAATCTTTCACATGATTAATTAGCTATTGGTGATCCATAACGATCACACGCTTTACTTTCATTTCTACTTTACTGTTCTTGAAGAGCACAGGAGAGGATAAAAGGTGTGATTTTGCATCTGTATTCCATCAATGTGATTAAAATGCATTTAAGGCGTTTATTTCAACTGTTTAGGAATTACAGGCATTTTTATACATAACCTCCCATTTTCACAGGCTCAGAAGGACAGCTGACTGACAAGCAGTCTGACAGGAAATGTCTGGATTCTTCCCTCATGTCGTTAGAAATAAATCACATGACACACCTGTGGTTGATCCACTCTTTAAAAGAAGAAACACACAGGCCAGCTCAGATGGCCAGAGCAGTTCATACAATCGTGAAGCTGAAACTGCACTTTAAATGAGTCGCAGTTACTACAGGAAGTATCGTTATCCAAGTATTTCTGCTTAGCGCTGTTGCCTCGCAGCAAGGTGGTTGGTTCAGCGTCGCAGGCCGGGGTCTGTGTGGAGTTTGCATGTTCTCCCTCCTGTGTCTGTGTGGGTACTCCGGCTTCCTCCCACAGACGTGCAGTTAGTGGGGTGAGGTTAACTGGTGATCGTGAGTGCGGTCTCTCTGTCCCTGCAACTAACTAGCGATCTGTCCCCGCCTCACTCTGGGACAGGTTCCAGCCCCCCAACGACCCTGATAAGGATAAGTAGAAGAGAATATTCACGTGTATGCGAGAAGATTAAAATTCAAACTGAGTTC
Organism: Haplochromis burtoni; assembly: GCF_018398535.1. Lineage (NCBI taxonomy): Eukaryota > Metazoa > Chordata > Actinopteri > Cichliformes > Cichlidae > Haplochromis > Haplochromis burtoni. Next base: position 608,715 of record NW_024582579.1, read on the forward strand.
TGTGTCGCCGGCTTCAGAGATCACTCAGTTTTACTCAAACTGCACTAAAGCTGCAGGTGGTCTCGGATAAAAGTGCGCATATTTTTATTTATTTTTTTAATCGCACGGAGAAACAGTAACAAGCAGAAAGTTTGATTATCTGAGTCATGCTCAGGAACAGCTCCCCCGTCCTCCTCATGATGCATTTTGAAAATGAAGACGCAGGTCAGAGGTCAGAGGATGGAGACGAGGAGGCAAAGGCCTCTTAACTGCCGAAGAGAACATTTTCCTACAAATAGGTAAGATGCAGTCGTCATGATTATCAGGAACGACACGTGTTAAATAACCACAGCTTGTACACACCATTTAGAAAATTTATTCATTCATATTATTTATATATATACACACACACACACGCACATACAGTTATGTTTATATGATAATATATTTCTATAGAAATCTATGCATACTGCATCCTTTCAGAACATGTCACTGCAATAATAGAAGTCGTGGAGAATAAAAGGCTGACAGTGTTTCACCAGCAGCTCTGCTCATGTCTTTACATTACAAACACTTTTACAATCAGACTTATGTGAAATCGTCATACATGGACCTGCATCAGCTACAGAACAGAGTCTCTGTAAAAACGTAGAGACGTGTAACGAAGCGTGCAGAAGCTGCTGGTGACTACGAGGTGACATTTCTGTCCAGACTCTCGGAGATGTCACGAGAAAGAAGACACAGTCCACAATTTCATTTCATGGCTTCAGTCTTCATTTATACTGAGCTCAGTAAAGAGCGACTCTGACACGTTCGATTTGTCACAATGCCCAAATAATTTAGAACAGAAAACAAACAAGTCATGGCACGAACACACGTGGATGAAATCAAGCGTCTGCTTCCCAAATCTGTCCAAAGACGCCACGTTCAGGTTTCCCTGCTGCACAGACTCCTCAGTTTCAGCTGCTTTTAAAGAGAACTTTACCTCCAGCGCGTTTTTCGTCCCGCGAGAGCAGCACCAGTTCAATTTAACGTGCACCACCGCAGCGAACCGTTTAGACTCAGACCCAGAAGCAGTCACATATTGCACTATGAATGCAAAAATACCATCGACACTATACAGGAAAGTGCTTCTAATCTTTGTACAGCTGCTACACACAAACACGAGAGACATGTACACCAGTCAGAGTGTCTGTGCGTCTGCATTACCGTCACACAGGCCGTCACGCCCTACAGTACAACTTCCACTTGACTTTTTAGACAAAGAGCTAAACCCAAAGGCCCGTGCAGGTGTGGTCGGGTGGAGCTGGTGCTCCAGGCGGCCTTTAGGGCTGCTTTTGTCTCGGGTGCAATGTTTTCAGGTGAAGTGGGGGCAGACGGCGTCAAGTACTTTAGGAAAGTTCAGGAATGGACCTTGAAGGCGAGCAGCTGCTCAGAGTGCATGTTGTTGAGGGAACGCAGGTCGGGCAGCTTGAGCAGCAGTTTGGTGAAGATGGAGGCCTCGTTGGGGTGGTTCTTGGTGATGAGGCTCCGCAGGGCGCGGATAAGCGTCTCCTGCAGGGCCTCCACGGAGTTCACGTTCTCGATGCCAGATCGATCTGGGAGAGGAAGAGGTAGCAGGGAGGAGAGGCCTCAGTTAGCGATACGTTGACAAACAAACAAGAAAAACGGCCGTGTGACCCGCGTGGAGCCGTGTGGTTAGTCGCAGCCTCGTGTCAGGTTAACGTGTTTGTGATAATGACATGATGGACTGTCACTCTACAGCATATGATTGACCAAAGTCAGTCTTCAGCGTGTCCGTGATGCTCTAGGAATAAATGCAATTTTGCACAAACTGAAACCGTTTGCCTCACGTGTGCTCAGGTCACAGCAGAGGAATATTTTAAAGCCTGACTCAGTTTAAATGTGTTTACACTGAAACAGCTGAGCTCAGTCCTGCTGTGAGTGTTCATCAGATAAGCAGCAGGTGGCGCCAACTCGCCAATCTGTACCATTACAGTGCAGTCAAAGCTCAGGCAGAAAAAACAAAGTTAATGAGCCAATTTTTCTACCTGTTCTCATCATTTTGGATACAAACACTGACGGTGGTTTATGCGTCGCTATCAGTGGATGGATGGTCTGATAACCCACCTGCAGAGACCAGAACCACAGCAGTAAACAGGCTCATCTCCTCCTCACTGAGACCCAGGTTCATGAGCTTCTCACTAAAGTCAAACATGGAGTTGAGCAGGTCCCCGGCCCCCAGGGCCCTCAGACTGTCCACGCTGTACCTCTTCCCTCCGAGAAAGGTGACAGTGCGGTCCTTCACATCAAACAGCGAGGCAAACCGAACCACCAACACCTGCAGGCCACAGAGTGCCCCAGATTACTACAGACAGACGAAACAAGACTGCAATACGTAAGAAAATTCAATGAATTACCTCAAAGGTGCCAGCCTTTAAAAGGCTGACCTGGTCATGCTGGGAAAGCTCTCTGAAGCCTGGGATCTTCTTGGCAAACTCGACCACCTCCCTGACCGCCGGGGTGAAGCTGTGGGAGAATTCCTCCCACACCTCGTGGCCGGACTTCTGAGGGTCCACGTGAGGCGAGGTGTTCATCGGACAAACCTGCGGATCAGAGCGGGCCTTCAGTTTGGACACGAGTGCATCCACACCTCTGAAACCTCCTTTTCACTAACTAATCACAGACACGATGGCTTCATGCTGCTGTTGGGACAAACGGAGTGATTTTCATTGCGCTCTGAAACAGAAGCTTCGTGTTGGTGAGACTTCTAGAGTTTGTTTTTGCCCTAAAAGCAGCTGTTCTATTCACATCTATTCATGCATACAGAGGCAGGAGCATCTATCCAAACAACAAACAGACACTTTCATTTAAAAGGCTTTTTATTTTACAAAGTCCGCTTTTACACCTTGACATTGATTTTTAATGGCTTGCCTAAACTGTTACCATCCACTGCCCTCTGTTCAGCTTACCAGATGCATCCTGTTGCCTCCTCTCCACAGGGCGATGCTGCACGATCCATTGGTGGAGCCTTCTGTGGACGGTGCCCTGAAAGCTCCATGTGTATATGCTGGAAAGTGGCTGGTGGCAGCCGTCCTGGACAGCCCAAAGGGGCACTGGTTGACCTCCTTCTGACCCTGGGGGTCAAGGCTCAAGGTGGAGTGCCGGGCCACCGTGACCGGGCTCTTGCGGTGGTCCCAGGTGCCCTGCCGCTCCTGCGTCTGGTTGTCGGTGGGGGTTTTGGCGAGGCCACAGCCGAGGGTGTTCGCAGGCTGCGAGGCCTGGGATGGCAGGCTGCTCTGCTCCTGGTTGTACATGAAGGTTTCCTGGTGGGCCCTGGTCACCGAGCCGATCACCTCCTCCTCGCTGCTGTCCGACGCGCTGGGCGAGGCCGAGCTGGGGCTGGTGTCCATCGACGCGGCGGGTTCTGGGTCTAAGCTGGAGTCTGATTGGCTGGAGTGAGGTGAGGAGGAAGGAGAGCAGGAGGCGGCGGGGACGGCATCGTCTGAGGTAGGCTCGGTGGCGCCGGCTGGCAGCGGTTTAACAATGGGCAGGCTCTGGCTGCTGTACAGCTGGCTTTGCAGCTGGCTGTTGTTCATCATGTTGTTCATGGCGCTCTGCATCTCCAGCAGCATGCGCTGTTTCTCTCGCTTCGGGATCCGGCCGAAGCGTACAGCTGAAGAGCGAGAAGAGAATCTCCTTGATTTTTGCCCAAGTCTCAGACATTCGTTAAACAGGAATTTAAAAGGAGGACATCTTACTCTTCTCCAACCGTTAGCTTCACACCTCATGATTACTGCCTTCAAAACAAATCCAGTCATACTGAGAATTACTGCCCCTCAACCATGTCGTCATTAAACTCCAACGTCCTTCCACAGTCAGTGATGCTGGACTATTTCCATCTGTCATTACTAACTGAGCCAAAAGGACTAATGAACGGCATCTTAAAACAAAAATAACAGAAAAGGCTCAATTAAAAGTTTGAGCTTCGTGATTTCTTTGTTAAAAGTGTTTCTTAATGTTGTATTTGGAACACTTTGGTTTTCATGTAGCGCTCTCCTGCAGAATGCCTCATTTTCCATTCACACACATTCACACAGGTACGTTGTTTCTCTGCTAACACTCACACGAGCAGAACTCTGCCTGAGGAAACTTTGGCAAGCAGACGGGGGAATCTAACCACCAACCGTCTGACTAGAAAATGACACTTATTCGCTTTTATAGCTTTGAAATTGACCGTAACCTGTTTTACGTGTTAGAAAATGGCGTGCTGAGCGTTACTCTGTGAAACCAGCCTCGCTAATCTCTTCACCGAACACAGCGCGAGTCAGTGAACGAGTGCGGGTACTCACAGTCTCTGGACATGCCCACCAGCAGGCATTTCTTGAAGCGGCACTGCTGGCAGCGGTTCCTGTTGATCCTCATGATGGGGCAGCTCTCGTTCTTCAGGCACTTCTTGTACTGGATGTTCTGCTGGATGCTCCTCCTGAAGAAGCCCTGAGTGTGTTCACAGACACAGACAGCTTACTTTTGTCCTCTTTCTTAGATAAATGAACAGTTTCTACAGTTTGACTTTTAACTGTCTGAATTATGTGCGTGTTCGCCCTCTAAGGAGCGCTGTGGTATGTAGCACACTGTTCTCCAGCTAACTGGGCCACACAGCACCATGAAGCATGATGGGTAACAGATATAAATAAAGGCAGAGTGAACTAGTTTCAGTCTGAGCTGTGCAGATGGCTAAAGTGACCCACTTCAACCAAAGACGCCGTAACGCTCGTGTCTGTGTCGCACAGAGACTCATCCTGTGCTGCCTGCGAGTTCACACTGCGTCGTATCAAAGAGGCAGCCTCACCTTGCAGCCCTCACAGGCATGGACGCCATAGTGAAATCCAGAGGCCACGTCCCCGCACACTTTACAGAGCAGCACCAGGCCGTTGATTTCTGAGAAATACAAAAACATATTCTTACAGTTTATCTGAAAAAAAAAACAAAACTGGGAACCCACCGATTATTCCCAACGAGGTCACCGAGTCATTACGCCGGTGCTCCTCCTGAACAGTAGGTGCCGCCACTCACAAAAAACCCCAAACCCTCTGCATCAGTCCTGGTACAGGAGTAGAAGAAGAGGAAGCTAAACCACTCTCAAATAACCTGCTGTGCTATATTATGTGCAGGGCTCGCACAATCGCTAGCCCGACGTCCCGGAGCTAGCGATATCTCCGGTTGGGCGACCAAAATCTATCTCAGCCCCGCCCGTCGGGTTATCATATAGCCTGACGGGCGGGGCTGAGATAGCTAGCTAGCTCCGGGACGTGGGGCTAGCGATTCTGCGAGCCCTGATGTGGTACAGTTCACATCCCTGCCCGTCACTACAGCCTCAACATCACACTGCTGTTTCTGATAAACTGCTCTGTGAAGGTTTATGTTGAGGATTTATTTATAGACACAAGCACGTCACATGTAAAAGTCATTAGCCGTCTACAGGAAGCTCGTGCTGGCTCCGTCTTGGGTTTCTCCTAAACAGCCTCTGGTTTCATTTCAACCGTCTTCAGAGAGAGAACATTAGTTATGAGATGTTCTTGGTGCAGTGACGGCGGCTGAAACAAGCTACCTGGAAGTTAAAATGTCAACATTTGTTTTGGGCAGATTCCAATAATGTCCTTGAGATGTTTAAGTCATATAATGCTCTCACTGGCCTGACATGCTGCACTGATTCCTAGACTTAACACAGGCAGCATCTGAAGACACATAAGAGAGTGTCCAACTTACTTGTGATGCCAGTCTTTGCTGTGGACGACGAGCGTCCACCTTTCTGAGTCCGTGGCAATTTTAGGCCTCCTACGGCCATCGTGGCGTCGAGTGGCTGCCTCAGCTGTCCGTGGCTAGGCGGGGACCCGCGGGGCGGGGAGGATGACTGGTAGCTGCCATTGGAGGAGTCGCTATGACACGACTCTGGGCTGGAGGCAGAGCTGGACGAGCTGATGTAGGCTATTACGCCTCCTGGTGAGCGATCAGCAGAGAGGGGAGGAAACGGACTATGAGAACAGGGACTGTAACAACGAAGCAAAGCCTACTGTGTGAGCTTGCACTGAAAACTTCTCATGCATTTTATGAGGAAAATAGACAGTATCAAAGATGAATGTAGCTCCTGAAACGTGACCTGTATTGGTCTAATGGTCTGCAACCAGAAGAACAGCCCTCGTGTCCCTGTGACCTCTGTAAATGCTTTCCTCACTTTACTTTCAGGTCATATGAATCCATTCAGTCAATTATGGTCTTTATTAGAGTCAATAAGGACGCTCACCCAGGAGCTGCTCAGTGGCTAACCACTCCTCCAATCACAACCATCAGAGGATGAGTGTGTGGTTCAGGACCCACCCCGTGCTCCTCATATGCAGTCTCAGAACAGCAAGACGGCAACGGAGAGAAACGCTCAGCTGAGGGCCTGACAGAGACACCTCAGTAATGGGTGACCTCACTGTAATAAAATGAGTCCATCTCGTGCCTGATAACACATTTCTGATTTGTTTTTAATGTGCACTTTATCAAACTTTACTGATTGTTTCTGCATTAGGACAAAAAGGAAACTCACTTCATCGTCACACTCTACTGCAATCACAAGAAGCTACCAGATGTGCGTGTCTTCTTTTGCTCGTTGTCAGTTACACCGTTTATTTCATCGGTATAACCTGAGCCCTGTTTGAACGCTGTAATGTCGCCATGGTTTCTGTAGGTGGCGCTTTTCTCCCTGACTTACCACCCCCAGCTACAGACACCTTCCCTGTGTGAAAACCAACCAGCTTAAAGTAAAGAGGGCAGACGAGAATACGACAAACATTTCTTGGGCCAGTAAACGCCGCAGAGACGGGCTGCTGCACCAGGGAGCTCCACCCTCAGCACAGGCTGACCTGATTTCTTCCTCTCCCATTCTTTATGATTAGGTAACAGCGATTACATAATGTCAGCCTGGCAGGGGTGTGTATGTAGTTCAGTCATTCACAGTCGTAAAAACATATCGAATACATGCCTTCATTTATACACTTTTCATTTTAAAAGAAATATATAAAAATTGTCCCCCATTAATACACGGCAAAAGAAAAGTATGAGGTGAAAAAGTGCCAGTGATGACTCAGAGCTCACGCAGCCTCTTTGAATGCTTCAAAAATGAGGTTCAGTTCATGGGATTATCAGGTTACTGTGTATCCAGCATCATGAGCGAAACAGGAAAATATGAGTCAAACCTGTAACTAACTCAGTGACCGTCTCCAGCTCTAATGTTTATCTAACTCTGCGTAATTAGATCATTTTATACGAGCTGGAAACAACCGAGGCTGCGTTTACGGCCCTCGGGAAATATCTTAGTTCGAGTGCTGTCAGCGGACAGACGATGAGCTCGAGAGTTGAGCAAACGAAGACAACTGTGGACTTCCGGTTTTTTATTATTATTTTTTTATTCAATGTTGTTTTTATTAAATCAATGGTAACATAGAAACTGAATACAGCGGGTCATATCGCGACGTTTATTATTAATCATGTTACTAACGTACGTTTCTTACACAAAAAGCCTTCCCCGTCCCATGAGCAAAGCACCACAGCTGCTGGTGTTGGGGTTTAAACGCACCCCACCTGGAGCACGCATGCGCTTTCCCCGGGAAAACTAGGTCAGCTCGCGTTGCCATGAGAGGCCTCACGTGTATCACGGCGAGACTGCACACATCGAGCTGGGAGAAATTATGCAACGCCTACGTCACTGCACCGCGCGGCCAATGAGCTGAGACGCACGGGGAGCGTAAACACAAGTGCACATGGCTAGGCTGGCGGGTCCATGTGAGCCGAGATGACTGCAGTGCCACGGAAGCCAAACACTGGTGTAACAACAACCGCCCACGGTGGCCCTAACCCACTTTAACTGTAACAAGTGAGTTCGACAGAAAGTCCACAATAAACAAGAAATACAGTCAGAATGTGACCGGTCGTGTTACTTTTCCGGTTCGACTGAAGCCAAAGGCAGGAGGTAAGTACAGTACGCCCCCCGTCGCCGGGTGCAGATGCTGTCAGGCGTACTTACCAGCTTTGGTGGACTCCATGTCCTGTGAGTCTGGGGGTTTCCTCCTCTGCTACCTCGGTGCCAAAGCCGTTTTCTCAGTTTTAGTGTTCAGCAACTGAAAAGTCGCTGATTGGTCTCAGTAAGAGAAACTAACAGTCTTTAAGTTTGAACCAAAGACAGAAGCCTAGTTCAGACCCTACACGCTACGGTCGGCTTTACAAGCAGCCCGGTGGAGATGTACTTTCCCCCTAAAACAACCAGAAAATCGGCCGAGGCGACGATCAAATGTGCAGCGTTCACTCGTTCCTGGAGCTCCAGTCCAGGCGTGTGCGCGACGGCTTTCTGCTCTGTTTCGAGTAGCGATCAGTGTGAAAACCATGTGACCCAGTTCACTGACTCCTCCCTCCCCTCCCTGCAGCTTTGCACTTGTGTCAATGTAACCCACTGACATACTTTCACCAGTGAAACGGAGCAAAGATACTCGGCAATGTCAGAAAAGACGAGCGGGTTGCGACACAGCATCTCCTCCTGATAGCGTTTATCATATGCTGAAACATTTCATTGAAGTCCAAAAGTTTCAGGACACCTTATATTTATCTATGTGACAGTGCACTGATGTTCCTGCTAAAGCTTCCACTGTGGCCCACTGCAAGTCTGAAAGCTGCAGAAAAGACCACTTTGATTAGATTGAACACAGTCGTGCAGGGACACCAGCATTACTATTACTATTTAAAATGTTTGACATATAGTTCAGCTGCAACATAATATCTTTTTTCTTTCCAAAGTCAACTTCTGCACTTTTGTAGATTTTGTAATAAGTTTGAATCTAGAGAAATGGACTTTTTTTTTTTTAAATCTCTTTTGTAAATGGACGGTTCGTTTGAGCAAAGCTTTTTCTGCTCCGGTCCACTCACGCTACAAAGAGTTTGATACTGTTCGTATAAAAGATGTAATATCTTCTGGGTCTGAAAAGTGAAAACACAGGTACTTTAAAGCAGTGGTGAAACACTACAAAGGCTGATTTACACCATGGAGCCCTGCTCTAAAAGCTGACGTAGATGCAACAGTTTCTGGGAGCTGCATTTAAGAAATAAGAGCTGAAAGTTAACGTTTTTTAGATCACGTTTAGCACCATTTTGCCAGAACGTAGCATCACAGGGTCAGTAGGTTTATTACGGCTCTTAGACTTACATTAGTTTACGTTAGCAAACTAGTGACAGAACCGATAACTCACTCGAAAACAAGGGGACTAAAACTAAAAACTAGTCTAAGACAGGGATGAGCAATTCCAGGCCTCGAGGGACGGTGTCCTCCAGGTTTTAGATCTCACTTTGGGTCAACACACCTGAATCACATGATTAGTTCGTTACCAGGCCTCTGGAGAACTTTGGGACATGTTGAGGAGCTAATTTAGCCATTTAAATCAGCTGTGTTGGTTCAAGACACATCTAAAACCTGCAGGGACAGCGGCCCTCGAGGCCTGGTCTCGAGGTCCCTCGAGGCCCACTCCTGGTCTAAGAGGACCATATTTGTGCTGCCTCTGGCTGCAGCAATGAGTTTTATGTTAAGAAACCAGGACATACTGTCCCGACATTCACCTGTTAGGTATAATGTTCATGTTGATGAAACACAACTTTATAAATGAGAACAGTAATAACAGGAAAGTTTAGTCTGTACAGGGTTTTGAAAAATCCCCATTTTGACACTCAAGCATTAAGTGCTCAGAATGAAGTCATGTTTAAGAATTACTGTATAAGACGCCCTGGCTGATATCCAGGCATGGCTCTAACTGTAAATCAGCCCATCTAACAGTTGAGGAACACCCACTTGTGTTCTGCGATTGGATAACAATCTGGTTTGAGTGGGCACCTCTGTTGGTGATCTTTATCAGGTTGAGAATGATACAGAACCGTCACTAAAGCATTTAGATTTGGTACAAATGATGGGCGTGATGACCATCTTTACCTTCCCCGGCTGGCCAACCAACAAAGATTAGTCTGTAGTCTGGGAGGACGAAGCTTGTAAGGAGCTGAAGGATAAAGCAACCACTCTGTTTGTGATTATGTAACAAACTAGAAGGCTACTGGAACAATGTTGTGTGAACAACTCTTCATATTGTAAGATAAAAACTTAATGGGATCATATTAGGAAACTGGTCCCATTAGCTTCAAAAGGCAAATCTCAGAACGTCTTTCACTAAACTAAGTCTTCAGCAAAACAGCAACCTAACAAAGAAATGTCAAAGAGAAAAAAGTAGAAACTTTGACTTTAAGAGTCATGATCTTTATCCAGTAAAATGGAGAACATGTGAGGAAACCCACCAACATCTTACGGCTGAAGTTCGTCCAAATGAGCTCAAGCCATCGAGGACTGAACAACAGCTACAAGAACTGTTTAGTTATTACTTCACAAAGTTGTCCCACAGGATACTGAAAACAAAGGGTTTTTTCTCATAGAGATGTTAATTTTATACTTAAATGAGTAGCTAGCCCATTGGCATGGTAGTTAGCACTGTTAACTCACAGCAAGAAGGCTCCCATCCAAGGACCTTCTTGCTGTAGCTCAGGAGGTAAAGCTAACTGGTTTGATCCCTGGCTGCACCAGTCTGTATGCCAAACATCCCTGAATGTGTGAATGTTAGCTAGAAAGCACTTACACAGAGAAGGCTTATAAAAAGTGCTTGTATAAAGGGTGAAGGAGGCAAGTCGTGTATAGTGCTTCGAGTGGTCAGACTAAAAGTGCTGTGTAAGAACCATCTACGTCTATCTGGCCGAGGCCTTTACATGTGGAGTTCACTCCGGGGCTTCCTCCCACGGTCAAACATCCAGGTAGTGATGACAGGTTAACTGGTGAGTCGAAATGTGAGTGTGAATGGTTGTCTGTCTGTGTGACAGACTGTCAACCTGTCCAGGGTGGGATAGGCTCCACCCCCCACCTGCAACCTAAATTGGATAAGCGGAAAAACGTGGATGGAATAAATGACTAAATGCGTCGTTGTATAACTGGGTTGTGCGTTAGGGTACATGAAAGTTGTCTTATAATTGATCCTCCTCTCCTCACCTCAGCTGGTCACATGGCTGCCCCCTTTCTTCTCTGCATCCATCCTTCTTATCTGAGTTCAGATTATAGCAGCAGCGCTCTCACTGGTCTGTATGTAGGTTTTTCACACGTTGCTTGAATGAAACAGTGTAAAATGTCATGTGTTGTAGTTCATCTATAGGACCATGTAAATTCAGTAAGTGACCATGTAATTTGTTTAGAGAACGTATGACAGAAGCTTTTGGTTTTATCAGCTGTGGGTTGCTTTTTGTGGGTTGGTGGAGGTTTACCAAGAGCTAGTGTGACACTCGCACAAATCTCTGATGTTACACAGCAGTGTACTAGTGTATCTGCTGCATCCTTCAGTAAAAATAAATGAACCAAGCCGTTACATGCATATGAAAACAGATGTCAACTGTATCCAACTCTGAACCGCTTCTACTGCTTACAGCATATCAAGCACGTAGCTGGTAGATTTACTGGAACATTCAAAAACTGAAGAGTCACAGCTTTGTCAGACTCACTTAGCATAGAGTCAAAACGAGAGTTAAAACATACTAAATATGTGTGATGGTGATTTCTGTCCCTCTGATCACAACTCTGTTCTGTTTTTGGTTAAAGATGTTCACACAAACATCGGAGTAGTTTCTGTGGTTCCCCTGTGAGCCTGCAGCTCACTGCGTGGTCTACAGTGCATCGTTGTTGCGGTTTGTGAACGCCTTCATCTTGTTTTCAGAAGCACGGGGCACGCCTTAAAGCTGAGCAATAAACCTACATCTCATTAAGAATGAACACTGTGGATTTTTGACAACCGGCAGCTGTTTTGGAAAAACAGATTCTTCTCAATGTTTCTTGTAAACAGAATCAAAAGTTTCCTCTTCACCTGACTGCCACAGAGGCCGGACTCATACCTGTATGCTGTAGCAAAGACACGTGTCAGTCACTCAGGAATACAACACAGTGTAGAAATGTATGCTTTCAGATCTTTTAATGATATCCTGGTGCTGGGCTGTGTGGTTCTTCTCCACCGTCATGGTGATGATCGGCTCCTCGTGGTTTCACGTGCTTCACCCTCACCTGTCTTGTCGGCTCATCCGCAGTATCTCGTCTGGAAGCTCGTTCAAGATTTCTCTCAAATGACAACATTTCACTTCACCTGCTTCTCTCTGGCAAAGCTTCTGCTAGCCCGTCCTTACCTATTTACTCTCCACTTAGCTGCACTTTATTGAACATTACTGTCAGCTGCCAACTCCCTCCGTGCCTGGCCGACTTCCCCATAACCCCGCCCCTTTTCACCTGCCCACTCCACAATAAAGTTGGTCTAACTGCTAGCACCACTCCGAGCCTGCTCCCTGGCCCCAGCCCGAACTCAACCATGACAGACGCAGGGCCTCACATCTGACTCGAGGACACTTTGTTATGCAGATCATCACCTCTCTGCCACCGTGTGAGACAGTTGGGGTAGTATTGTTTGTGAAGAGTAACAGCTGTGACACCTTTAGTTTTTATGTTATTCGTTTATTTATTTATTGCAATTTAAGTTTTGGTAGATTTCCTGTGATGTCTACTCCTGGAGGGCTTTGGCACCATGTGAACACCTGTGGATGCTTTTGTATTCGTCTTTTTTTCTTGCTGAAATTCTGCATTCTGCTCCTGCTCCATCAATCTTGTGAAAAGGAAATGAGTTTTGTGAATCTGTATTTATAAAAAAATGAATGTTTTCCTTCTCACTGTCACCAAAGCACCTGCTAAGAGGGGCCATGTGATTGTTGGGGTTTCTCTGGATTATTGCAGAGTCTTTACCATATGAAGTGCCTGCGTGACTGTTGTTGTGATTTGGCACAATGTAAATCAAATGTAATTGAATTCAAACTCTGATGACGTTTTAGGTTATGGCTGCACGGTGTACACATGAAAGACCTCGCCTCAGAGGGTCACAAGCTAAGGTCAGCCCAGTCTCACCCCCACAAAATACAAGCACTGTATAAGGAAGAGCATCCTGTGTAAAACTTGTACCAAATCTAATAGGTCCACCCACTGTGGGGACTTCTTGGGAAATAAGATAGAACTTTATTAATCCCTCGGGTGGGTTCCTCTGGGAAATTCGGTAAAGGGAATAAGGATGAAAGTAAATTCACACTAGATTCAGTCAAACCCAAAAACTCTAAAACAGTGACAGATAATAATAACTATAATAAGAATATGTTTAAGTCTCGATGCTCAGTCATCTATTTAAATAAATCTCCAAAGGTTGATTCTGTTCATCTGGATGTTTTCAGTGGGAGAAACGTTTCATCATCATCAGGTGACGTCTCCAGTCTCAGCTGACTGCAGGTTTCCAACCTTTAAACAGGACATTTGCACAATGACTGAAACCAGCAGCACTGAAGGAACAATGGGCTGTGAGGTCAGTTCCTTCATCTCATGACCATCGACGAAACGTTTCTCCCACTGAAAACATCCAGATGAACAGAATCAAACTTTGGGGAATAGTATTCTTGCCTCCACCAAAGAGAGTGGGGGGGTTTGTCATTCTGTTCGCCTGTGAACACCACAGTTCACGAAGTTTTGAAGCACAAGTGTAGAGTGGAATCATCCATCTTAATAACTCACCCTTGGAAAATTGAGAACAGCCTCAGAACTTAGCAATTATGAAGGCACATTTAAAGTATCATGTCACATTTGACCTTTGACCTGTACTTCTGAAGGTCGAAGTGATAATAATCATGCCATGTAAAGCTCTGCTTCTAACTGCCATTGTTTGTGTTGACAACATATCAGCATAAAGGAACGATCTGACCACTACTGTGAGCCCACAGGTCAAACTGTCACCTTTAAAACTCTACTGCTGTTGTTTATATTAGTAATATTAATGAAATGATACCTGTATGTGGGGACTCATGTCACATTTGACTCTGATCTCACTTTTACATCTGACTTCCAAAATGTATTATTTTCAGTGCACTGCAAAGTCCTTACAGGACATGAAAACTACAAAGAACAGCAAATGTACAAAATATAATAAAAGTATTAAAAGTAAATACGGCCTGGAGGGTGGAGCTGCCTGGGTGGAGGTTTTGTTTATCGTGCAACACCTCTGCAAATACACACACTGCATTGTTTTAAGCTAGCATGACATGAAAATGCTTGACCACACACACACACACACACACTGCACCGTCTCATTCTCTAATTTCTTTCTTTCTTTTGTGGTTGTTTGTTTGATTTGCTCTGTCGTGCAGGACGGGTCAGGGGTTAGCACTACTATGCAGACTAGTTTACAAGCAGACAATAGAGAGGCAGTAACGTGAGAGCTGACTGCTGTTCTCAGGTGACTCTTTCACTATGTAGGTCAGGAAAACAATGTTTTAGCTAAGGTGTTGTCATCATGACCTAGAAGGTTTGTTCACCTAGTAGTCAGCATACCAGTAGTTTAATGGGGACGAAGTGGCCTTGCATTTACGTCATAAGCCTTTTTCACCAGTTAACCATGGAAAGTCTCAGAGAATCAGGTTATGGTCCAACGATGTCCCTGGTCAGCAGTAGCACAGAAAGTCCATATTTGTTCTGGCTACTCGCTTTGATTTAAGCGAGGGTCCTGCATGATAGAGCTAGCAGGAGACTGGGAACAGGCTGGCTGCTCGATTAATGTGTAGCTAAAGGAGTTACTGGTTATACTGGTGATCGTCTGACATTGCTGCAATTGTAATAAGTAGCAGTAGAAAGTAAGAACATGACACATTTGGATTTATGAAGCAAATGTGTTCAAACACCCTGATGCTGAAATATCGGAGTCCTTAAAATAGTCATTGTTTACTCTGATGACAGCTTTGACATGAACATGGTTGTATCCACCAAAACTGTACAAAACTGTCAAAATGTTACTTATTATTATTACTTATTATTGACTATCTTGACAAGACACAAATGAACAACTACAGGCCGATCTCAAATCTCCCATTTTTAAGTAAGATCATTGAAAAAGCAGTTTCTCAACAGCTCAGTTACTTCTTAAAACAGAATAACTGCTACGATGCCTTCCAGTCAGGTTTTAGACAGAACCACAGCACTGAAACCGCTCTGACCAAAGTGTTCAATGACATATGTCTGAACACAGACAGTGGAAAAATGTCAGTCTTAGTTTTACTGGATCTCAGTGCAGCATTTGATACAGTTGACCACAACATATTACTCAAACGACTGGAGAACTGGGCAGGTCTTTCAGGAACTGTACTAAACTGGTTCAAAACATACTTAGAAAACAGGAAATACTTTGTATCAATAGGTAACTTCACATCTGAGCAGACAAGTATCACATGTGGAGTTCCCCAAGGTTCCATCTTGGGACCCCTTCTGTTTAACATTTACATGCTCCCACTGGCACAGATTATAAAGAACAACAAAATAAACTACCACAGCTATGCAGATGACACACAAATATATATCACAATGTCACCAGGAGACCGAGGCCCTGTACAGGCTCTTGGTAAATGCATTGAGGAAATTAATGACTGGTTGTGCCACAATTTTCTCCAGCTAAACAAAAACAAAACTGAGGTAATAGTCTTTGGCGCCAAAGAAAAACGATTACAGGTCACCAGAGAACTTCAATCTATACACCTAAAAACCACAAACCAGGCGAGAAATTTGGGTGTAGTGATGGATGCAGACCTAAACTTAGAAAAACACATTAAGACAATAACAAAGTCAGCTTACTATCACCTCAAGAATATATCAAGGATAAAAGATCTGATGTCTCAACAGGACCTGGAAAAACTAGTCCATGCATTCATCTTTAGTAGGCTTGATTACTGTAACAGCATCTTTACAGGTCTACCTAAAAAATCAGTCAGACAACTACAGCTCATTCAGAACTCTGCTGCTCGAGTCCTCACTAAGACCAAAAAAGTGGACCACATCAGTCCAGCTCTGAGGTCTTTACACTGGCTGCCTGTCCGTCAGAGGATAGACTTTAAAGTTCTGATGCTGGCCTATAAAGCTCTGAATGGTTTAGGACCAAAATACATCAGTGACCTCCTGACCCAGTATGAACCTTCCAGATCCCTCAGGTCATCTGGATCCGGTCTTTTATCAGTTCCCAGAGTCAGAACCAGACACGGAGAAGCTGCATTCAGCTTTTATGCTCCTTATATCTGGAACAAACTCCCAGAAAGCCTCAGATCAGCTGAAACACTCAGTTTATTTAAATCCAGGTTGAAGACTCACCTGTTCTCAGCTGCATTTGAATAAAGCACCAAATCCACACTGTTAGAGATGTCTTCAAACGTTTGACTCACATGGACTGTTACATAGTTACTTGGTTTCTATCTGGTTTTTACATCAGTTCTCAAAGTTTAAACTAGATTCATCACTATTTCTTTCACCAAGAGAATCCAGTGTTTTGTTTGCCAAATTTGACTTGCAGGTAGAAAACCTTCAACGTGTTTGATGTGAGGTTGTTTTTCAGGAGACGGGGTCGGTCCCTTAGTTCCAGTGAAAGGCACTGTTAATGTTTCAGTAGACAGAGACATTTTGGACAATTTAACGCTCCCAGCTTTGTGGGAACGGTTTGAGGATGGCTCCTTCCTGTTCAATGACTGCAGTGCACAAAGCAATGTGGGTCCATGACTTTGGTGTGGAAGAAGTGGAGTCCTGACATCAACCTAAGGGAACACCACTGGGAATAATTAGAGCAGAGCCTGTGAGCCAGGCCTCCTCCTAAACCTCGCAAAGGGTGGGTGGACGTCGCATTAACCCTCAGGGATGAAGAATGGGATGTCACACAAGTTCATATGCACGTCAGACCACACGAGCAAACACAAATACACCTTCAGAAACATATTAGAACATTGGTGACATGTTCAATATTTTACCTGCTGTAAATTGTGGACGTTTAATTGTATTTTCACAAGTTTCCTATTGATAAAGACCCGTGGTCATTTACAGTACACCAGTAAATATATCCATATCTTTCCTTATATATTCATATATTAGAGGCATTGTTGTGTCTAATCATTTTTTAATCATAAAATTCAAACTAATTTCACCTTTTCACCAACAGATGGAGTCTTTCCTCTACTTTGTGCTAGTTTCAGCTATGCAAGAATGACTGGAACTTATTATTGGATCTCCCACTGAAACTTTAAAATAGATGTTTTTAGGAGCAGCACACGGGAGACATGACGGCTGCTGCTTACTGCTGTAGCGCAATATCGTTTTTTGGGTTTTGCTGAATTGCATTTTATGTGTATTTATACTTTTATATTCACTATTTTAATCTGTGGAATGAATGAATGAATTTAAGTATGCTAGTCTGCTGAAATCCAGTTCCACTGTACAGTGCCTGAGTACAGCAACAATAAAGGAATCTTTATCTTATCTTTTCTATACTGTAGCTATCTTGTTTGACCTGGATACATTTTCATCCAGAACCTTTGCTTTTATGGAGGTTTATGGCTGCACACAGGCTTATTGCCTGCCACAGATTGTAGTAAGCTGTATATTAGTTATGTATCAGTCCACTCCTGATAGCACAAATGAAACCTTTATTTTTCTGATATTTGCATGAATGAGATAATTTATTAAGGATTTTTTTTCTTAACTGACTGATACATTTAATACAAACACTGGCCCAGTTACAGGTAACATCTATTTTAAACTGTGTCCTGAAAAGGTCTCTTGCATGTCAGACTGAATCACTAAACGGAACAGGACCGAGGTTTTAACTTCTTAGATGACATTTAGGATTTGGCCTTGAGCTCTTGCAGAATTCCCTCCTCTTGTGCATTTCATACATCATATATCATCACATGCTATATATTATATTTCCAAAGCAGAATGTATCCTGAGGGAGAACCTTAGTGTTTTTAACAAATGTAAACATGTGACTGATATCAGGTGTGATTCCCTGCACAGCTGCTGGGACTGTAGGATGCGGTTAAAAGCAGCTGGGATTTGTTGCGTGGAAGTAGAGGTGGGAGTGCGTTGATCTTAGAATGGTTGGTCAGTGCTGCTCAGGTCATCTATAAGACGTATGGTGAGATACGTCTTATAGATGCAGTAGCACAATCTGAATACTTTTTTCAAGTAACAAGTAATGTAAGGGATTACTATTGCAGAAAAAGTAGTTACATTACAGTTACATTCCCGTAAGCACGCTGCGTTACAGCGTTACTAAACTGTGATTTTGTTTGTGAGAGTGTCTCGTGACAATGACGTACGAGCAACTCAGAAGATACTTTTTCATTGGATTCAGTTTCATATGATGGATTATGCAGAAACAGTCGAACACGGCTGAAAGGTAACACTGTTGCTTTATTACATATTCAGGTTGTAACTCATGTTTTTGAAAAACAACTAAGTAACTAATTACTTAATCAGTAATGTAACAGGATTACTTTTTGGAGATGTAATCAGTAATTAGTAACTAATTACTTGCCCAACACTGATGGTGAGGGGTCCAAACTCTAGCAACCACAGGTAGGCCTGCAGTCTGACAGCAAAGTGCTCCAGAAGCACAAAATGATACTGTGAAGTCTTTACGATCAGTCAAGCTCTCGTTAAAGAAAGATCTTAAATCTGATTATGGATTTAACGGGGAACCAGTGAAGTCCATACGGGAGGACTGTGGTCTCTGTTTGCTAGTCCCTGTCAGACTCTACCTGCAGCGCTCTGGATCGACCACAAGCTTCTTAAGGAAAACCGAACTTCTTTTCCTGTTGGGTCGTTTCATGATCAATGAATCAAACCTCAGAGTCAGGATGTTTGACGCCTCAAACTTCATGAGCACAGAATGACTAAAAATATAACTGCAACAAATAATCATTTGCTTCCTGTTTCTATATATATTTCTTTTTTCTTTGACCAACTTTGAGCATCAGTGTCACAGTTTTTATCATAGTTTCATATAAATAGACAGTTTTACATTCACTCAGTTTTGGCTCTCTGATTAATCCAGGGGTGTCCAACCCCAGGCCTCGAGGGCTGGTGTCCTGCAGGTTTTAGACGTGTCAGCTGATTTAAAAGGCTAAATGACTTCCTCAACATGTCTTGCAGTACGCCAGAGGCCTGGTAATGAACTCATCATGTGATTCAGGTGTGTTGACCCAGGGTGAGATCTAAACCTGCGGGACACCAGCCCTCGAGTTCCCCACCCTCTGGATTAAACAAATCCTATGGCTCTTACCCAGCAGGTGTACAGAGCTCAGACAGAGCTGATGTGGGTCAAAATCATCCAGGTGTGTTCCCTGCTAACCCTGCAGGTCGAGTCCTGTTGCACTGGTTATTTCACAATTTAGACTTTAAAATCACACAAAAAAATAATCAAACCACTTGAACTATACTGAGCTGGTGCTGATGTTGTTCTTATGCTTAGCCTAAAGCTGCACCTCTTCCCGTGTTCTCAGTTGATGATAGTCACCCAACAGGAAAGCAGCCGGGCATCCAGAGGAAGTGTGGTGGAAATCCAAATCGTTCTGAACCAACCGTCTACCACGGCACAAACGAGCAGATGAAAAGCACAGAATGAATTCACAGGTTGGACTTCAGTCCTCCTTCTAGTGTCCCTGCTGGAACCTGGAACTGTGAACGAACTTCTACGGCCCACCTGCTCGCTTCACTTCAATTTGTCCTCAGCACATCTTCACGTGAGCATGAATCCCGTCACATACACAGGAATACTTTTACTTCTTAAAACTCTGTTTGGATCATCCATCCATTCGCTTCCGCTTATCCTTTTCAGGGTCGCGGGGGGCGCTGGAGCCTATCCCAGCTGTCATAGGGCGAGAGGCGGGGTACACCCTGGACAGGTCGCCAGTCTGTCGCAGGGCCAACACACAGGGACAGACAACCATTCACACTCACACCTAGTGACAATTTGGATTATCCAATTAACCTATCCCCACAAGCTGCATGTCTTTGGACGGTGGGAGGAAGCCGGAGTACCCGGAGGGAACCCACGCAAACACGGGGAGAACATGCAAACTCCACACAGAAAGACCCCGGCCTGATGGTGGAATTGAACTCAGGACCTTCTTGCTGTGCGGCAACAGTGCTAACCACCGTGCCACCGTGCTGTTTGGATCAGTCACCATTTATTTGTTTTCTAAGTCATCCAGTGTGTCACTGTCACTCTTTCTGCACCACACAGGTCAGACTGTGCAGGCTCTC
>NW_024582579.1:636593-655226 GCF_018398535.1 Haplochromis burtoni
GTGTGATGTCCGTGGCAGCAACAGACGTGGATAACATGGAGTGATGGAGAGAGTACGACCGTGCAGCGTTTAAAGTGTGGAAGTAATCAGATTACTGTGAGTTTGAATCTGTTAAAAGTGACACAAACATCAGCGTCTGCTGTTCACTCTGTGTGGGAAGGAAACTTCTTTCTGCAGCGAAAAAATGAAACTTCAAATCTGAGCGAGCAGCGAGCGCGCCGCCACGGCAACGTGACATTCACAGAGAAACCCCCGGACCCCCCACTGACATGACCGCTGTGGGCAAACCTCCACCCGCCCCACTCCTGATAAACAGGTGGCAATAGATTTAAGAGCTGCTGAGTCTTTGATTCTATTTATTTTCTGCTGTGTTTTACTCGCATCTATTTGAAAGAGTGTAAACACAAAACATGATTTTATCTGCTGGAACATGCAGACGATAGGTTTCCATGTTAAACACGTTTCTGCCAGTCAGAGAATGTTGCAGATAATTTAATGTCTGTTAATGGCAAGATGGCGCCGGTGTGTGTGGCTGCTCGTCTGTCACTGCCAAGTTTGTTCCTGTTTATGTTATTTCTAATTTGTGTCATCCATGAAACAAAGTCTCTGCTGAGGTATGATCGCCAGACACTATTGGACCTCAAACCTGTGGTCCAAAATATTGTGTCCTTTGGAGCTGGTGGGCAGCAACCCCTGCCCCCATTTGCATCGGAAACCCCGGGTTACCTGTACCGGGTTCCCACGCTACCTTCCCGGCGAAAGCGTCATCGTCGCCGGGGTAAACGAAGCGGTCGCCTGGTGAAGCTAAAGGTTTACCTAAAGAATTATTCTGCTGTTTTCCGACCAGTGCATGGATTCTTGCCAAGGCTGTTTGCGTCTCGGCGTTTTCTGGATCCTGTTGATGCCTGTTTGGTGCCTGTGGTCGGCTTTGATGATGATGCTCCTCGGCCTCGCTGCCCATGCCCTCCCAGGCTAAACCTCCGCTGTCAACATTATCGGAACCTGAGATCGCTGCGGCGGGTTTCTGGACCTCCTGAACCCCGAGCGCCAACTCCAGCTCCCGCTAGGATTGGCCTGGTGAACGCCAGATCACTTTTAAACAAAACTTTTATTCTTCGGGACTTCTTCAGTTCCCGTGATCTGGATTTTCTGTGTGTGACTGAGACGTGGCTGAGTGTTGGTGAGTCCAGTGTTCTATCTGAACTTTTACCTGTGGATTGTTGCTATTTTAACTCGCCACGGACGTCAGGCAGAGGTGGAGGCACAGTGACTGTTTACAAAAAGGATTTTAAATGTAAGCAGTGTTTTCTACAGCCTTCGTTCTCAGCTTTGAACTTACCTCGTTTGAGGTGAGTCGTACAAACCCGGTTTTCTGCGCTGTCATCTATCGCCCCCCGAAATACAATAAGAACTTCATAAACGACTTTTCTGATTTTTTAGCTGGGATTATGCCCAACTATGATAGTAGTTCTGTATTGTTGGAGATTTTAATATACATGTATGTCTGTCCTGATAAGCCACTGGTAAAGGACTTTTTAAGCCTTATTGACTCTTTTAGCCTGGTACAGTCCGTACGTGGCCCTACACATGAGCACGGACACATACTGGACCTTGTTCTGTCATATGGTCTGCCTGTCACTGACTTGGAGATTTGTGACTGTGCACTCTCAGATCATATGCCTGTGTTATTCAACGTTGGTTTGACATATACCGCAGTTAGATCTGGTGCTGCTACTCGGTGCTGTCGGGTTATTAACCCCGCCACTGCTGCGCAGTTTTCTGCTGCTTTTAATCAGCTCGGCGGCCCTTCTGACTTTGTTTCCTCTGATACAGAAGAGCTAAATTCCTGGTTTTATTCTTGCTGTCAAAAAATCATGGACTCTGTGGCTCCTTTAAAAACCAGGCAGCCAAGGCTAAACCTGAGCCTTGGTTTAATGAGAGCAGTCGTGCTGTTAAGAGGGAATGTCGTCGAGCAGAACGGAGGTGGAAAAAGGATAAACTGCATGTATCATTTCAAATTCTCAAAGACTGCTGGCATCGCTACCAGAACACTGTTAAAGAGGCAAAAAGGGAATATTTTGCAAATATTATTTCTTCCAACTGTCATAACCCACGTGTGTTATTTAGGACCATTGACACTGTTCTTAATACTCCTTTGAATGTCTGTTTGGAAGTTTCTCCTGAGATTTGCAATGATTTTCTGAACTTTTTATTGAAAAGGTTGTCACCACCAGGGCTCTTATCACAGCTCCTGACTCTGACCCCTCTGTCTCTGTCCCTTGCGCTGCTGTTTTCACTCAGTTTGAGCTTGTGACGCTCTCCACTTTAGAGGATGTGGTTCGCCATATTAAGCCCACAGGTTCCACGGGATCCTGTCCCTCCACAATTCTTTAAAGAAATTTTTCCTAGTATAAGACAGTATGTCCTTGACATTATTAACAGCAGTCTGTCTTCTGGTAGTGGTTCCTGCAAATTTCAAACATGCAGTAGTGCAGCCACTGCTTAAGAAACCTGGCCTTGATCACACAGTTTTAGCGAACTATAGGCCTATTTCCAAGCTGCCTTTAGTCTCCAAGGTTTTAGAGAAAATTGTTTTTAGTCAACTGAAAGATTTTCTAGATGATAATGGCATCTTTGAGGTTTTTCAAGTCAGGTTTTAAAACCCTTCAAGCACAGAATCTGCATTATTAAGGGTTTTTAATGACATCCTTCTGGCATGTGATTCTGGTAACCATGTTGTTCTTGTCTTGCTTGACCTAACTGCTGCCTTTGACACCGTAGACCACAATATTCTAATTTCTCGATTACATGATGTAGTGGGTATTGGTGGCACTGCACTTAATTGGTTTAGGTCTTATTTGTCAGATAGAACTTTCTCTGTCAGCCTTCTCGGTTACGAATCGTCTTCTGCTCCTCTGTCATGCGGCGTCCCACAGGGCTCAATTTTAGGGCCACTGCTCTTTTCACTGTATCTATTGCCTCTGGGTTCTATCCTTAGAAGGCATGGGATCTCATTTCATTGTTATGCCGATGACTGCCAAATTTATTTGCCACTAAAACACAAGGATGGCATCTCCATAAAACCTCTCTTGACATGTCTAGATGACATTAAAGCTTGGTTGGCTCTAAACGTTTTAAATTTTAATGAAAAGAAAACAGAAGTGTTGGTGTTTGGACCCAGTGGTCCCTGTGAGTCCTCCTCTGTTGTTTTAGGATCCCTGGAAGTCTATTTTAAACCTGTTGTTACTGACCTTGGTTTTAAGTTGGACAGTGATTTTAAATTGGACAACCAAATCAGAGCAGTGGTGAAGTCCAGTTTTTATCATTTAAGGCGACTGGCAAGAGTAAAATCTTTTCTTTCGAGGCAGCACCTTGAAACAGTGATCCATGCTTTTATTTCTTCCCGCCTGGACACTGTAACTCACTTTATGTGGGGGTCAGTCAGTCATTGCTCTCACGTCTGCAGCTGGTTCAAAATGCGGCTGCACGACTCCTAACAGGAACTCGAAAAAGAGAGCATATAACCCCCGTGCAGGCCTCTCTGCACTGGCTGCCTGTGTCTTTTAGAGTTAATTTTAAAATTCTTATGTTTGTTTTTAAATGCCTTCACAGTCTTGCCCCGCCTTACCTCTCTGAGCTTCTTCATCCCCACACACCCTGTCGGTCTCTCAGGTCAGCTGACCAGCTGCTCCTGGAGGTACCGAGATCCAGGAGGAAGCTCAGAGGGGGCGGGGCCTTCTCTATTGTGGCTCCAAAATTATGGAATAATTTGCCCATGCATGTTAGAGAGGCCCCTTCACTGTCCACTTTTAAATCACGTCTTAAAACCCACTTTTATTCCTTGGCTTTTAACCTCAGTGAGACTTAGTTTCTCTTTTAATTGAAGTAGTTATTTAATTAATGATTTACTAGTGAGGCCTGTTCTATTAGCATCACGGTTATTCTAACATCCGATCCTTTGTACTGGTTAATGTAAACATACTTTTTATTTATTGTATTTTATTCAACATGAGCAAAACTGACCCAGTGTCTTCAACCCCAGGTGATGTGACAATACACCCACCTACTACAGAACTTAATGAACCTGGGGTGGGGAAATATGGAGCATGAAATCAATATGGGGGAAGACGCTGATTGTAGCATCCCTCGTTGCCAGACTGAGTATTTCAAAATCTGTTGTTCTATGGAGCAAAGCATGTGCCAGGTACCACTCCTCACATACTTATGAGACACTGAAGCAACAGATTTGCAAAATGTTTCGTGGGATGACAGGTTCAGAGTTTGATGTAAACAACGCTCAAGCACAGAGGCAGCTCACCTCCTCCCAGCGTGTGATGGCTGTTTGGGCTTCTTAGTACCAACTAAGAATCACTTAGATTACAGCACTAAGTACAAGGAAACTACAGTGCTTCTAAAAGCCTGCAATAATAATTAATGTGCAATAATAACAGTGTGCAATACACTTTTTTTATTACCAAGTTAATATACTGTGTTGTGTTGTTTGCGTTGTGATGTCTCATATCGTGTCGTTTTTTTAAAATTATAATTTCTTTAGTTTTTAAACTTACATTTTCAAAGAAGTTGAGCTGCAGCTCATCTGAATGATTTTTTTCTCCAAAGTGCCACAGGTACAGAAAGCTCCCAGTTATTTTAAAATAACCTTGTTCCTAATCCAGTAAAGTGTAAATGTCTTCACTTGCACAGGTCTGGCACGAGGACTTGTCGTGATAACCCTTTGAAAGAGCATCAGTAAAGAGCGTGCTCACGTTCTACAAACACAATGAAACGACACAGATCACCCCCATAAAAAGAGCTGTTTATTTTTGTAAATGTACAGGCATGCCTGGCACGCTCTAACGGTAGCGGTGCAGCTGCAGGGTGTTGCGCCTCTTCCAGGCTGCATGGCGGGAGCCTCCAATGGTCAGGTGGAACTTGTGGCCCTTACCCAGGCCGCGGCTCTTCTTACCCGCCGATGTCAGGCCACGCATCTCTCTGTGCTTGTGCACCGCTCTTGTGAGCCACTGGGTGTCTGGGTTGCGTCTGATGGCCTTGTGGAAGGTATCGACCAGGATCACCTCGAAAAACTTGTAGGTGGAGTCCTCGCCCACCCAGTAAGAGTTGAGCACTCGCAGGGCACCGCAGTGACGGCCAGCACGCTCCTACAAAATAAAAGTCATGTTTAGTCTTAGCAGGGTAATCACAATCTAAAGCATTCAATATCTGCTAGCTCCTGTTGGCAACAAGCTTTGAATCCAATATTCAAACCCACAGAATGTCAGACCTGCCCGAGCCACTCGTCACACTGCTAACCTTTGTGTGCTCACGTCAGGAAAACAAAAGCAAGCAGCCTTCACCACTGAGAAAGACGTCTGCACGAGTGCAGGCCTCAAACCTCACCAATACCAAAGCTTCATCTGGAAAAATAACTTCCCAACCACTGCAACTTCCCATTTCACAGCCAGACATGTTCACTGGATGTTTTCCCTTCAGAAAATTCCACACCAACATCCTGTGAAGTTAGTTTCAGTCAGAGAGCTAGCTGTAGCATCACAGGTAAACGTGATAACGTTATGAAAGCTGCTGCACAAGAGAGCGTGCAGTATTCCTGCTTCTTCCAAAAACAGATGCACGTTTTTCAAAGTGGTGATTAAAGATTGTGGATAAGCCCATGTTTGTCAAGTCAATCCCACTGTGCCCACTCATCCCACCAGCTGCATGAACATGACCAGTGCAGTTAGTGTTCCATTAACACTCTGCAGAGAACCTGTCCAATCTGTAAGCGACCAATTTTGCAATAAGGAAAATTGTACACACATTTACATCAAGACAGAGAGCACATACTAAAGTAATGCAGCGTCTAACATTGCACGCCACATTTATACAGGACTGCTGAGGGGTGCAGGATATTGGCCAAGAATATTTTATAACAAACAAACAGGAATCCAAACACTTTTCATCTCACAGATCACATCATTCTGTAGGTTTCAACACAAGATACGACCACTGATGAAAACTATTTGCTGGGGTGTGAGTGGCAACTACACCTTTAACATTGTTAATCCACCATCAGACTAAGCTACTGTGGGCAGTAAAGTAAGGCATCCTTTCATATCACTAACATAATATTCACATTAATGTAATAAAATGAGTAACAGGCTTAATGATGCTCAATGTCACATTCAGTACTGAACTATCTGACGCTTGGTGTAGCTTCATGAAACCAAGGTTGGATCAGCAGGTATGAACGTACCTCAGCGATGGACTGCAGGCTGCGGGCGAACTTGATTTGGTTGACACCATGATGCACTGGTTTGCCATAGGTAGCACCTTTGGGCACGGGGCGTTTACGACCTCCACGGCGCACACGAATACGGTAGATCACGTAGCCTGTTTCGATCGAACAAAAATATGCAATTACCCGAACGGGTACAGATGATGACAGGTGACAGACGTGGAGGCGAACAACCACAGGCACAGCACTCACCTTGCTTGGCCTTGTAGCCCAGCCTGCGAGCCTTGTCTGGCCTGGTGGGTCTGGGAGCACGGTGGAGGTTGGACAGCTGACGGTACTGCCAGCAGCGGACGCGGAGCAAGAAGCGCATCACGTCGGACTGCTTCTTACGCCATAGCTCCTGCATATACTTATATGCCCCCATGTTGACTTATCTGAGAAGAAAAAGAAACTTTGGTCAAGTCATTTTTGTCAGCTTGTTAATTAAAAGCTCATTAGACGCTACCTTCCTTTACAGTGCAACAAACAGTTCAGCAGAGCAACACTGTTTACGGCAGCTACACTTAAGAGCCCAACAGGTATGGTCTAACAAGTCTTTAAATCACTGAACTGTTGGCAAGTTACAAGATTAGTTCGGCACATTTTAAATAGAAATTCACGTATTTCTACATTTCAAACGGCACATGGCTGGACGTGACCTGGACTGGATACCTTCAGAATATGAAGGCTACGCAAACACGTCCATGCTTCAGGTTTCCCCAAAAACATTCAGACACACGAAGAGAATGAAATAGCGACACAGCAGATGTAGCCACTCCACGCTTAGCATAAACTGTATACAAGGCTAGCATAGCCGACAGCAGCACACCGCAGTTGGCCGGCTCTTTGTCGCATAAATACCCACAGAAATAACTCCACAGAAATGCACGCGTACGTGGGACAGTGATCCAAACGCTAGAACTCTACATTTACATAAATAAATCACAGTGGAAACGACACGTTAGCGGTCCCTGGCTACCAGATAGAGAGCATCTGAACGCCACTAAAGCACAGGATTCTAATCAAAGCCTTTAACCTTTTTCCACGAAATAGTCACAGAGTACAGATTGATAACAAAGCACTAAGCTACAGCCCGAGTCACAGATACAGATGAACGGGTATGCATGATGATTTTAACGGATTACTATTTGGTCACAAGCACAGAAAAACTCGCTTACATGATGGCGTACTAGCCGGAAAGAGAGAGGGCAAGTACCCAGCATGCCTTAAGGAAAACGGCAGTAGCGTACTTCCGCTTTTCGCAGTGCTCCTGGGAAATGTGGTCTTCTTTTCTCTTCGACTTTTCGCGTTTGTCACTTATGTGGTAATTTTCAGAATCAAACACGCGCTCATTGTCCAGTTTCGAGTGATTTCATTCCTAAAAATATAAAGCACAAATATTTGTAAACATAAAGACAAATTCGGAGCCATAATTTACTGCGTCGAACTGCATATTAATTAGGAGTCAATTACAAATTCAGCATTAATAACATGCGTTAAACTTTTTTTTTAAATGTAATTTTAACTTGTCTTTAATCAGCTTTCATATTTTCTACAGATAAAATGAATAAATGAATAAATGAATAAATGAGTAAATAATAACGTACACGCGAGCAAAGTTGGTGATCTTCGAGGGCTCTAACGTATGGTGAACTGCGCATGCGCTCTGACAGAACCTGTCGCTCTAATCTCACAGCAGAATGGATCCTCCGGTCGTGGTTCTACGCTTGCAGACCTGACGGAAGCCTCGTATCTTCCTCACTAAAGTTAGCGACTTTTCTCAAACATACAAAGAATTTAAAAATATGTGTTCGTATTTCGGCTAGCTGGCTAAACAATAGCTAGCTTTAGCCAGCTAGGTACAAGCTAAGGGTGAACATGTCTGTTGATGTTTTGATGTTACTGTGGTTCTAACGCGTTTCTGTACACACTGTGACCTTCTGTCTTGATGTCACAGACTCGACATGGGAAAAGGCTGTAAAGTTGTGGTGTGCGGCCAGGCGGCTGTGGGAAAAACTGCTATTCTGGAACAGCTGCTGTACGGAAACCACAGTGTAGGTGAGGACTGGACGCACAGGGGCGTGATGTTACTTGTTTCAGTGACGAAGCTTTGAACACTCTTTATTTGGCATAACATACGTACATTCTTCCAGGACATGAATTGTTTGGTATATTTATATTACATGGTGTTGATACATCATGCTGTATGAGAGCATTCCAATGCTTCATTGCCAAGATCCTCATTTGCTGTTTCAGTAACTCTTTTTATTTTTCGTCTGTACCTTTCAGGGTCAGAGTCTAACGAGACACAGGAGGACGTGTATGTGGCCTCTGTGGAAACCGACCGAGGTGTCAAGGAACAGCTCAGGCTCTATGACACCAAGGGACTGAATGATGGACAAGACCTCCCTAAGCACTACTACTCAGTGGCAGATGGCTTTGTGCTTGTTTACAGTGTTGACAGCTTGGAGTCTTTCAAGAGGGTGGACGTTCTGAAGAAAGAAATAGATAAGTCCAGAGATAAAAAAGAGGTGAGGCTGGGTTGAAGTCTGCTCGGGCAAACGTTGCACAGATTGCTGGCATATCATCCCAGAACTTCACAAGTTCTTTTTCTGTGAGCAGATGTCTAGTTTTTGCCTGATTAAATAATATAATTACATTTAGAGTATTTCTTAACAGCTCTAGTTTCCGCCTCTTAGCTGTACAGCTTTACAGTGAGTGTAGTACTAAACAGTGTAAACTGGACCTTATGGAGAATAGAAAGAGATAACACATGTTTGGACGCGTCTTTAAAACTTGCTAGAAATCATCTGAATGGTTTTATATAGACAAATCTATACATTTATGAGTATAAAACATGTTTGCTCTTAAAAGTGAATACTTGTATCACTTTAAAGATATGCATATAATAAGGTCACTGTTCCAAAAAACATGACCAGCAGCACCAAGAGAACCTCAGCGTTCACAAATAACAAACCACAGACAGAGCAGACCTAAACAGGAAGATAAAGGTGGAGAAAGGAGTCGACGTGTAACACTTAGGGAAGCTACTTTATGTTGCTACAATATCACGGGTGGAGAGGGCAGCTCCACCTGTTTGAGTTCAGGGCCTGTTAGCCTTTTTGACACATTTAACATTACGGCATTTTATTCTCCATAGTTCAGTTTGTTATCTGCTCTGACCGAATTTTGTTTAGACACAGAGGAAGCTGCAAACCTGAACTCTGATAGCATTAGCAATAGCATTTGAGTTTTAAACTGACTTATGTTTCAGCTTCGCTGTAGTCATCCTCGCCGCTCATCACATTCACCGCTAACAGTCACTCTGATCACTAAATTAGTGGATCACGCGTTGTTGAAACAAAGGCCTCAGTGAGGCGTCTATGGACCTCCACAGTGCCATGAGCAGTTCCACTGTGGGTGTTTTCGCTGCTACTGCTGACTGTTAAGCTTTCTATGACTTTGCAGTGTCATCAGGTTTGTTCTGCACACTGTCAACCAAACCTAAAAGCAGTCGGTCAGCCAGATGTTCAAACTGGGATGGAATGCACCAAAACCTTAGTTAGCCGTGGTCATGTGACAAGGATGTTTCGAAACACCTGCGCTGTGTGAGGTCGACGCAGCATTAAAACAAATGCATTTTAAGCACAGACTCATACACTGATGGATGCATCGGGTGCAATTTGGGTATCTCGCCCAGAAACGATTTGACATGTGTGGGAAAAGCTCCAGTGAGCGTCCACAGTCGCACCTGGGGGGGAACACCACGGGTGTGAGCTTTTATATCGACTGTTTGAAACGCAGTAAGAAGCGAACATGAAGCCTCCTGACTGCGAGTAGACACAGTATTGATATATAGAGATAAAAACATGTTTCATAGTTTGATAGCCTCAGTATATTTCTATAATGTTGGATTAAAAAAACCCTTGAATGTGTAGAATATTCTCGGACAGGCGGATATTTGGGAAAAACAAAAACTTCACAGAGACGTTGGACTCTAAAATTCCACACTTGCATGTATTCGTGTTTTCTCCTGTGTAAATGTAGATCACTAAAAAGTGACGTGGCTTTGTTTTGGGTGCAGGTGATGGTCATAGTGCTGGGGAACAAAACAGACCTGCGGGAGCGTCGTCAGGTAGAGCACGAGGCAGCACAGCAGTGGGCACGAGGCGAGAAGGTGAAGCTGTGGGAGGTGAGCGTCACTGAACGCACCTCGCTCATCGAACCGTTCACCCAGCTCACCAGCCGCCTCACGCAGCCTCAGAGCAAGTCGGCCTTCCCTCTGCCTGGACGTAAGAGCAAGGGGTCCCCATCCAATGACATCTGACACACTCCTTCCTGCGTTCACTCCCAGCAGCACGCTGTGGACGGGATTTCGGTTTAGCAGTGGGACTCGTTTAACCGTTTGGGATTTTTGCTTGATGACATAATTGATGGCCTGCTTCGAGTACAGCCCTGGAGGAAGGATGTGGTCACACAGGCACTCCTCTGATACAGGAATGTACAGTTTTTCTTTTTTAACTTTTTAAGGGTAACGACACGCTGGAAATATTCAGTAGGTTATACATCCTTCCAGCGCTGCTGCGGTCACTCATCTCTGTACAAGCTCAGAAGAATTTTATGTATTTTTATTTAAACAGTTGTTTCTTCTGACTGCAGTTTGTCGTGCTTATCATGACCCTACGTCTGCCAAGTTTTGGATTGTGCCTGCTGTTGATGAAACTACAGATGGATGCCGCCTCTGTGACATCACCACTTCATCAAGTCTCATGATGAAGCCGTAGATGTGTCTTTGCTGTCAGGATTTTGAAACTAAGGTGGTGACAGCGAGAGGTGGAGCTCACTGTAACACCACACCTCATTGGCTAACATGATTGGCAAGTAGTTAGCTAATGAGCTACAATGAGCTAGAATAATCAGATCTTTAAACAGGTTATGTGTCCACTATGAAGTGAAAGTAAGTAATCCAGGTGTTTATGGTCACAGACGGCTCTTTTCCAGGAATGAGTGTCACACTTGTTCGTCCTTTGAGTTAGGCACCTTTGTATGCTTGAATGATTCACAGATCAGTGTTAAACAGCAGATCTGAAGAAAACTTTGAAAGAACTTCAGGAAATGAAATGTTCTGTTGGATGGATCGATCCTTTATCGTCTGTACCTGTTGACGTGGACAGTGACTTTAACTGAACCGAATATTAGAGAGGTGTCAGGGCCCAAACCTGGTAGAGAAGCAGGTGTTGAAAAGCTGCGTGCGCACAGGTGATCACACGGGGAGGTTCAAACCATCTTAACAATGGAGAACCAAAGATTTGGGAGGATTTGACCCCCAGCGTTACACATTAAGCAGACGTGTTGTTATTAGATTACTAATATGAGCTCTCCCTTCAAAAACAGGAGGCCAGTACAAACCTGTCGTTTCCCATTCAGAACGCCGCATCCTTCCTGTCCTCTGATACGACTGCGGCGGTCAAGTATGGCCTGGTAGCAATAATAGTCATGGTACTGCCTTTACTCGTGATGTTTCATGTTTCCTGTACACGCAGGAGTGCAGTCGGTTTAATCCGACAGGGATGTGTTTGCCTTTCTAACTGTAGACGTTGTTGAGAGGAAATATTTTTAACTAATTTATTTTTGTCACTTTATTGAGCCTCATTCCTTTACTTGTGAAAATGGTGATGAATGATGATCTGACGTGTCCTGAAAGTCTTTTAACAGTAATAACATTTAATGTGCTGCTAGTAGAACAGAGGTGAAATATCTTGGCTAATGTACTCTGCTCTGTAACAGTCTGAGGATGCACTGAATAAAATGTAGCTCCTTCATGTTATCAGCTCCTGAAATGATGGGAAACAAGTGGGTCGCTTTGGTTGGTCATGTTTAATCCTTAAAGGGAGAAACAGTGCTGCTCTTCATCGGTACAGAACACAAACCACAACCAACATCCACCTAAACACGTCTACATGTGGAAACAACTTTCTCTAAGTCTGAGCGTGGCAGCAAACGCCAGAGCGGCCCTCGGGTCCCAGCGCAGTTATCCCAGTGTTCGAGTGACTGCTCGCTGTGACAAAGTAAGGAAACCTTCAGACGGTCACTTCAATATGTGAATGAGCTTAAGCAGAAATGGGTGCTGGTAAACGTTAGCTTCTCTTTATTCTCAGCAGCACACAAATACTGAGAAGTGCAGCCTGTAAACTACGGCTGCAGCTCGCAACACTAACTGGAAGTTTAATACAAGTGGAAATTTACACTGACACCACTGACTGGGAATCATGCTGACACATTTCATCTAGTAGTTAAGTATTAATGCCCATCGTCAAGCACGGGCGAACTATTCAAAGAGGAGACACTAAATGTGCTACTGGCAGATCTGATTATAGTCAGGCCAAAGGATAACTTAAAATACAATAAACAACATAATGTCAGGATTGAAGACTTCAGTTCCAAGATTAAAAAACAAATCCTCCTCCCGGGTCGTCCAATCAGCAGCAGCTCGGGCCACTATGTGGCGTAGCGTTTGGTCCACTGTTTGGCTATCCTGTCGTGTTCAGGTCTGTTTGTTGTGTACTGTGTGGCGATGCTTCCAACCAGAGGGTCAGCTGTCAACAAAACAACAACACGTTACTTTATTTACACACCTCCAGCTGGGCTGAAAAACTACAGCAAAGTACACAGAGCTGTGTGTGGGTGACAGTCCTGTTTGGGATGAAACCGGTCATCACAAACACACACAGGCTGAATGTCGTGTGTGTTTTTTTGGTGTTAAGTAGAAGAAAAAACCCCTCTGGCCCAGGACACTCCACAGTGCTCACCGTGGACACGCACTGGTCTGAAATACAGCCTTACTGAGCGCTCACAGCTGGTCACATTTATTCTACCATTGAAGCTACACGTCGTGGCTGATGTAGAAGCCCAACGTCTCTGCTTGTGGGTCAAACCAGTACTTCCCACTGCACCACCACGCCACAGGAGTTTAACCTGATCAGTTACATTGTACCACAGCTTCCTTTGAAGTCTTACATGGATAAAGCATGAAAACAACATGACAAAAGGTCTTTATTCATTTTAAAGCTGGATCACAAAAATGGTCCTATTTTCAGTTTTTATGTGGCAGCTGTTGAACACACCGTGGAGTATCAGGACCCAAACACTGAAATTCATGGAACTGCACATTATGTTAAGTACAAGAGAAGCTTTCCTGATGCGACTGAGAGAAACAGCATTGCTGTCGAGCTTTTCAGACGTGCTGATTCATTTGACTACGGTAAAGCTGCAGCAAGCCGCACATGCATCTAAACTGATGACTCTGCTGCCAACGTTAGCGCTCTGCTGCATGTCAGAGTAGAAGCTACAACTGCAGTGAAGACCCTGGCCTCGTCGATATCTGGACAGGATCTGATCCACGCTTCGATATCTCGGTTTTGTAAGTCTAACAGAGTTTGTATGCACGTGAAGCTCTCACCTGGGTTGCAGTCAGTGAGCAGGGAGCAGATGGACAGTAGGACCTTGGAGATGGTGAGGGCGGGACTCCAGTTGTCCTTCAGGATGTCCAGACAGATCACGCCCTGACTGTTGATGTTGCAGTGGTAGATCCTCGTACGGAACGTCACCTGATCACACAGGTAGAAACTCCATAAAAATACAGCTCGTTACAATCAAGTGTCACTCAAGAGTCAACATTACAGAAGAGCAGCAGCTCGTGGGTCTAAAGGCCAGCACTAATTTCTACATGCCCCCCCTCCCCACACACTCTTTGAAAAGAGTCACACATGAGGCTAAACTGTTTCCACATGAGGTCTGAAACTTAGTTAAGCTGCTAAAATTCATGTAGCTACTCTCCACAGGACAGAGGCGCCCTCTAGTGAACAATCTGAAATAAAACATTCGTTCATGTCTTTTGAATAGCAAGCATTCAGTTTCACCTTGGGTGGTTTGAAGGGGTAGTCTGGTGTGAAGGCGATATCCAGGAAGAACACTCCCCCCTCGTACACGGAGCCTGGAGGGCCCAGGATGGTGGACCTCCACTCATAGATGTTGTCTCCTTTAGGGCCGGCGCTGGAGAACACAAACAAGTACTTAGTGGTTCTTCAATGATACACAAGCTCAGCACTGAGGTTTTATTTCAGTCTTCACTCTGGGGATGAAATGAAACGGTTACTTTGAAACTAAAACAGTATCAGTGTGTTACTCAGACACCCCACACCTTCATAAATGTTTGTTCATCTTCGCATCAGTTTTCTTATACACCAAATGTGACACACACACACAACAACATCATCTTCCTGGCACTTGAAAGACAAGAAGTTCTACAAACACTACTTTAACAGTGAAGTCAGAGCACGCCCACACTGCAGTTTCTCCACTCATCAGGAACATACCTCTGACACTGGTGCTGTGTGTTTACAGGCTTATGACTTCTAGAAGGTGTGAAGGTGTGTATTAAATGGTGGGGGGGGGGGGGCATGTCTGGGCTCGTCTGTGCCTGCACGAGGCAACGTAAATGCACAGCACTGTGGTAGTAATGATATCTCCACATCGTAAAAAAGTACACTGGTGCTTTTGCAGAGGATGTAAGATGACACAGCCGTCATGCACGGGTCCTGGAAAACACCTGAAA
The DNA here is from genome assembly GCF_018398535.1 of Haplochromis burtoni. NCBI lineage: Eukaryota > Metazoa > Chordata > Actinopteri > Cichliformes > Cichlidae > Haplochromis > Haplochromis burtoni. The sequence goes on from NW_024582579.1 coordinate 651,479, forward strand.
CATCAGTATAAGCATCAGTATATCCAGCCATCACACTGTGTCGTTCCTCGTTACACACCAACAGGCTGGAACAAACACTCGGCATCAACTGTGTAACTTTCAAAATGACAGACGTGCACAAACCACAGACGATCAAAAGAGATAAACAGGCTCATGTGAGGAGGTGGAAAAGACCGCGAGTCAGCTCCAACTGGGCTGACACGCAGGAAGTGTCGTTTCATCTAAAAGCCCTGTTTTTAATCCCCACATCACTGCTCGTTACAACCGTATGAGTCATTGTCAGTAGACTGGGACATGGGCTTCACATGGCTGTGCAGACAACACAAGGACTGAGCAGTAGATGGGATCCAACAGCAGCTAGTTAGACACGTTAACGCTGGCGGTGTTTTCACATCACTGGATGCCTGACAGAGTAACACCAGATACACCTCACAGTCTGCCTTTTCATTCATTAGGACGTTCAACGCAAACGTGGAGAAAAACACGATTTGTTTCATGGAAAACTTCACGCAAAACACAAACGAATGTTTAAATGAACCAATATTGACACACAGTCATTTTCAATTCAATTCTATTTTATTTATATAGCGCCAAATCACAACAAAAGTCGCCTCGAGGCGCTTTATTTTAAAATCATGTGACGCACAAATCAGGTTTCAGGGACACAAACAGCACCTCGTCACCGCGTCTGTGTTCTTGGTGGCGACAGGAGAAAGAAATGTCAGGCAGTGCTGACAGATACAGGACAATGCAGGGCCGGACATTTATGTGCCGCTCCTCCTTCCAAACTAAAACAAAGCTATTAAAGAAAGAACAGGTAAAGCAATGAGTCAAATATTCTTAGAGCTAAATCAGCTCTGAGCAGCATTTTTGCCTTCTTGCATGATTCTGCAGTCTGATGTTTGCTTCATTCCTAAATGAAAAGACATTTTTGTCTGACTTGCAACGAGGGAATCAGACGTCATCTGAAGCGTTGCAGCTATAATCACACCGACTGATTATAAGGCAGAAAATATACAGGAGACAGGTGAGACAGCGAGTGCAGGTAAAGAGAGAAATCTGCTTTAACATGACAGCTCACGCCACCACCAACCCTCCAATCAGCAGATGACCTGCTCTACCTCCTGAGCTACAGCCACCCCCATAATCACTCAGATCACGCTGCCTCTTTTCCACGAGCACCTGCTGTGGCGTCATTTGTATGCAATACAACACAGCACAGGTAACGCAGTATTTGCTGTTGGACTGTCCCTTGTTGTCATACCTCATCGTTGGTTTGGGCCCACCGCCTCAATATTTCAGCATGACTGCTGTGAAGGCAGAGCAGAGCAACGCATTTATCAAGCAACACAAACTGAAACCCATCGGTGAAAGCTGCAGTATTAACTGATGGCTAACGTCTGATACATGCTGGTTATGAATAAATGTCGGGAGGAGTTATTGTATGTCACTGAATAATCATGTCTCTGACTCAGCCAGCTGACACCCGCGCTGTCCAATCAAAGGTTGCACAAATGATTGTCTTTGTTCCTGTATGTCTAACCTCTCCAGGGCATCGCCTCATGCTGCCAGTAGTGACCCTGACCAAATATGAAACTAGTGAAAAGACATTCAAAAGGTGAGGAGTGGAAGCATGTCAGTGGGCTCCACCTGTACAAGCATTCCTGTCTCATTGTTGCAGCTGTTGTCATTTCCATTAACACTGAAGCTGACTGACAGTGTCCTCTGCTACTTAACTGACCAGATCAATATCCTAGTTTAACTGACATGAGGCATCAGTCAAGATCCAGATTGTGCCAACAACAGATATTCTATTACTTCCTATTAGGGCTGGGCGATATAAGGACGATCTATTTTTAGGCTTTATCGCGATATATATCGAGATATCTTAGAAATATGGTATCTAAGCAGATTCTTACTCTGGATGGCATTACCTTGGCCTCCAGTAACGCTGTGAGGAACCTTGGAGTCATTTTTGACCAGGACATGTCCTTCAACGCACATATTAAACAAATATGTAAGACTGCTTTCTTCCATTTGTGCAACATCTCTAAAGTTAGAAATATCCTGTCTCAGAGTGACGCTGAAAAACTAGTTCATGCATTTATTACTTCCAGGCTGGACGACTGTAATTCATTATTATCAGGAAGTCCTAAAAACTCCCTGAAAAGCCTTCAGCTGATCCAAAATGCTGCAGCAAGAGTCCTGACAGGGACTAGAAAGAGAGAGCAGATTTCTCCTGTTTTGGCTTCCTGTTAAATCCAGAATTCAAAATCCTGCTCCTCACATACAAGGTCTTAAATAATCAGGCCCCATCTTATCTTAATGACCTTGTAGTACCATATCACCCTATTAGAGCACTTCGCTCTCGCTCTGCAGGCCTACTTGTTGTTCCTAGAGTATTTAAAAGTAGAATGGGAGGCAGAGCCTTCAGTTTTCAGGCCCCTCTTCTGTGGAACCAGCTTCCAGTTTGGATTCAGGAGACAGACACTATCTCTACTTTCAAGATTAGGCTTCAAACTTTCCTTTTTGCTAAAGCATATAGTTAGGGCTGGACCAGGTGACCCTGAATCCTCCCTTAGTTATGCTGCAATAGGCTGCTGGAGGATTCCCATGATGCACTGGGTGTTTCTTCTTCACTCACTATGTGTTAACAGACCTCTCTGCATTGAATCATATCTGTTATTAATCTCTGTCTCTCTTCCACAGCATGTCTTTATCCTGTCTTCCTCCTCTCACAGCAGATGGCCCCGCCCCTCCCTGAGCACTTGTTATAATGTCTTGAGCCCCAATACCTGCAGTGCTGGGGGCAGAGGGGGTGAGCCACAGTTTGAGCCTCCATCAAGTAGAGTTTTTGATGTAAATATCACCATGTGTGGTAACCACAGAAACCTCAGAATCTCAGCTAAAAGCTCGTATAAACCATTTCTACAACCACCAGACAGTTAAAGAGCAGTCATGTTTTGCAACACGTATGTAAACACAAACAACAAAGCCATGAACTCTTGACTTCATGCAGCCAAACAAACAGCACGTTGTCTTAAAGCTGAGCTCGCACAGATTCCAAAGCTGCAGGTTTCGTCACGCTCCGACCAAACTGCACTGAACCAGCAGCAAAAGAAGAGCACAAATATACTTCACATTTGATAAGCAATAACATGGACTCAGCGATAGTCGTAGTTCGTATCACAGCTGGTTTATACAGAGGTTTCTTTGGTGTGTGGGGAGACGTTCACATGTTTAAAACTGTCTTCATTTTGCAGTCGATGACTTTTCAGCTGGTGGAATAATTTTGTGGTGCTGCTCCCTTTTGCAGCAATACTTTCACAGCATATTTTGCAGATTGTCGCATTTTGTTCGACATCAAAATCCAGACTGAGAAACGCATGCTCAGCGCAGGGTAGAACACTTTCTGGTTGGGAGGGGGGTTAATTGATGCATTCAGAGCGTTGGGAGAAGAAAAAGCCTCGCAGTGAATGACGTGCAGGAAGCTTAATATTGCCATGGTAACCTATACTCGATGGTTAGGAGGAAGCCATAGTAACCATCGTGATACAGCGAGTATATTCGATACATCATACAGCCTTTCTTAAATGTACCGGTGAGGCTGCAGCTCCTCTTTGTGAACATAAAGCCCACTCAGTGCTTCGTGTGGGCAATAATACTCCATCACTGTTGTCATTCCTTTCAATATGGGAGCCCTCCCCTGGTGACCTCTCTGCAACATGCAAGAACATTTCAGCTGTTG
>NW_024582579.1:666916-673511 GCF_018398535.1 Haplochromis burtoni
TTTGTTCTCTATATTTCACCTTTAAAAACGGTTTATCTTGCCAATCTGTTATTTTCTCATTTTGACAAACTGTATCGGCACAATTTATCTACATTCAGACAAAATTTAAAACATGAGTAGAAAAAAGTGATATTTCTGACTGTAAAAACCACAAACATGTTTAAAGAATCAAATAGAAATTGTACATTTTGTACATTTTGAAAAATATGCACAAGTTTTGCAAACAACAAAGCTTTATGGTACTGTTTACTTGTTTTCCATGTGGAGGCAGCGTTTACACTGCCATCTGCCTTTGGTGGCTTTTTTACAGCAACTGTGACGTTCACTTGTAGAACTGACACACAAAACAACGACCACACTACACACTAACTACACAAGACAACACACTAACTTGACTCCAAACACAAATCTATCATGTTTCAAAACTCGCTCTCTCTTTCTTTCACTCGCTGTCTCTCGCCCGTGTCACTCCTAAAAATCCCCCTCTTCCTCAACAACCACATGTTGCGTCCGTCGACCCCAGAGGGTTCATCAGAAAGCCTGAAGTTGGCTAGTTGTGTAACGGGCTAATGTTTAAAGCTTTCACTTGAGTAACTCATATTACTGCTACTGCTAAGTAATGTTAGCTAAGTTCACAGCATATTCCATAAATCTCCAGGCCATAACTAACTGTATAACAGCGCTGCCGCATTGCATCACACTCAGTGCACTTCAATCATTTCTCCAGCAGGTTTGACAGCAAAATAATCATCATAATGTTAAAAATGAGCATGTGTAACGTGCACGTACTGGAAAATTATTTACTAGGACTCACCTATCATGTGACTGCAGAGCGCAAACTCCGCCATTGTTGTTTTCAAACACTCATTAAAACAGCAGCTGCAGGTATGTTAGCGCACTCATCCCCACAGTTAGGGGAGGGGCGGGGTCACATATCGAAACAGAGCCACAGAGGTGCAAGGCAGCCCAGGCAGAGACATTTTGCTTTTACATTTTACTCATTTTATTTCTTTATCTATTAAAAAATAAAACTATTCAGTGAGACAGTTATTTGTGGAGAATGAAATGCAGTTACACTTTCAAGCACTTTTAAGCACCACATCTGAAATTCAAGCATTTCCAAGGATTTCAAGCACCCGTACGAACCCTGAAACTAAGACACATCAGTGTGTGTGTCTTACAAAGTAAATGCAACGCACAGTCTCTTATTATGGCCACGTTCCCATATGACAAACATCCGGCGGATGGTTCAAAGGTTCCAGAACAAAACCGACTCAGCACCTCGATTTGTTTTGTTGGAAGAAATGCAACAGTGGCTGTGTTAGCGAGCGCGTCCACACGCAGCATTTCTGCAACCTCAAGTGTCTGTTTGTGTAAACAAATGAAGCCGAACACTGATCACAGCTGAGAGCATCCTGGGTACAGACTGCTTTCACTGCACTAACAGCACTGCATGTCGTTTCTCTCTCAAAAACAACTGAAGAAAGGGCAGGATTATGATATCAACACTGTCAACACTGGGACAGGAAAAGCTGGACGGGGTAATTCATGACCTGATGATCCGACTTTAAAGCAAAAAGTGTGGAGGGACGGTGCTTCGTGTGGCAGGATGAAGCCCTAATGCAGTTCATTCATCCAGACAAATACTGAGCAAGGCTGATGGTCTCCCTGTAATTACTTACATTTGGGTAATGCATAGCATTACATAAAGCTCCAATAAAGCCTGAAGTGATTCAGTATCAGTGTGTATCCTGTATCAGGCTGTGGTCCTCTGGCATTGTTACCCTGCACACAGCCTTCTTGTCACACTCAAAGCCCACGCTGACGACTGCTCCCTTTTCCCAATATTCCTGCCTCAGCACAGAGTCCACATTAATCAACGCTCATGTTTGAATGAGCCTCTTATTCTGCTCCAACTCAAACCTTTGCTCTCTCAGAAACACTGTAATAAGCTGCCTGACTGACACAGTCCAATGACTGCAGAGAGGGGGCTCAATGCAACAGCTCCACGCTCCCTACAGAACCTCCAATTGAATCTAACGGATCAGCCTGTAAATGTTCTCTCAGTGCTTTATGAATCTCATGTTGTAGCGCTGACACTGCCTCACTGAAAACGATCCAGAGTGATACATCATCCATCCAGAAACAAAAACTCCATTTTAGGCTCAAATAAAATGGAAATCAATAACTGAGGAAAACGTCCAGACACGTACATCGAACCCACACAGGCTCCAAAACTCTTTCACGGGCTATAAATCAAAAAAGAACCCCACGTGCCTGTTTACTGTAGGTGTACTCATTAACTGTCCCATCCATTTCCTTCCATCAACAAGGGGAGGATGGAGCTCCGTATTCATCCACCATCCCTCCCTGAACACGTCCAAACCACGTCACCTCTAACAGGGTCTCTGAAATGCTCCACCTGAGCCGTCCCTCTTAAGCACTTCAGTCTAATCTTGTTCAGTCTGTAGATCTTAGCATCTTCAGCTCTGCCACTTCCAGCTTCGCCATCTCCACCTTGTAAACTTTCTCTTTCGCAGCTTTTTAAACCCACCTTCACTTCCTCTACTCGCTCGCAGCTTGGCTGTTCTAACCGTCTCCCTCTCACGTGCCTCCGCCTGTACGGCTCTCTGCTCATTACAGACCACAAGCATCACAGCCTTCTGAGAGTCCTGCCTGACCTCATTGTCAGCCTGTCCTTCACCCCTGCAAACAATGAGGTGCTCAGGGTCAATCCCTCATTTAATCCCACCTCCATTTTAAACCCATCTGTCACTCGCAGCACTCAGCCCTTCTCCACGTGGAAAACAAAAGGTATCTGAACAAAAGCTGCCAAATGCTCAGATGTGTTTATATGGCTTCTAAACTGGTTAATATTTAATGCTCAGATTATCCGTCACATATACATGTTGGTCCAAAGAAGCTATCAGTTGCTGACAGGTTAGAGGAAGTGAAAGTCTCCATGTGCAGCAGCTCAGCACTGCTTTATGAGGCTGTCAAAGGTGAAGGACGTGTAAAGACTGGGGAGCTTCTTTATAGCTGTAGGTGCGAGGTGGCCACTGCTATTAAACAGAGGGCTCGTGTGCATGTGGCTCACATTAGGAACTGCCTGTTTCTGTAGCTGTGATTAGGAGAACCAACAAGACACAGCAAATGTTAAAATAAATCATTACCAAACCTCTGCAGCACAGATTACCCTACTGTACACAGCTTGAAACATTCCTCAGCTTCCCTGTGCACTGACTGTGGAACGTCAGGAATCTGGCAACATCCCAAGAGGAGATATGATGTTTGCAAGCACAAGACAAGAGAATTGGGAAGCAAGCACTAAATCAAAGAGGCAGCATGGAGAAAAACAGCAATGAAACAGTGAATGAAAGCAGCACAGAGCAGGAGGCAGTGCGCCTGTGACGGCTGTAGTAAAGGAAAAGGGGGCGTGTGCAGCACTCCCAGTGGTCAGTGTCTTATTGTTAACAGAGGAGTGCTGACGACGAGGGAAACTAGTCACAAGACTTCTCTCCAATGTCCATTTGAAGAGGGGAAACGGGGTGCCGACGAATTCTGACAGAAATGAGACGACAAAGTGACTCAACAGCATGTGAGCAACATCTGCAGTGCACAGCTGGCTCATACTCTGATGTAGGGCTGTGCGATGTGACCAAAATCTCATATCCCGATATAAGACATCTACCGTCCTGATAACGATATAAATCACACAAATGTAACAATTCTGTGAATCTCGGGCAGCTCGACTTGCGTGACGTGATTCCAGCTGGGCGTCGTGTACGTGGAGTGTTTTAACCGATGCATGAAACTACACATTTTTAGACATAAGTTGTAACGGCCGCCGTTTTCTTTGTATTTATTACACGGCGTGCTGCGGGTAAAAGTTCTAACGTTTGAGTCTAAGGCTTATTTTTTAGCACCTGGCGGCTCTTTTCTGCTTCTCATCCGTAAATTATCTGCATCTTTCACGTGATTCAGTTTATTTTGAAAAGTCTCAACAGGATCTTGAGCTTTATTGTGAAAGGTCTATGTGGAAAATAAACAAGCGGACACTTGATGGTTTTACCGTCATTGTTGCTAACGACAACGCATAAAAACAGGCGCTTGTCCGTCCGTAGTGTGGTTATATTAAATATAAGAGAAAGAGAGAACTTTAAGAAATGAATACAGCCTCTACAGTGACCATCAGAACCATGAAAATATATTGCTGTAAACAGTTTATTTTACGACACCACGAAACAAACAATCCGGTCGTTAAGTGATGACGCGACGAATCCTACTTCCGGGCCTAAAGTAGTCTGCGTTTAATATGGCTTTTGTGTTGTTAACATGTTTAATGTTTTGTATTTTCTTCTATTTGATCTCAAAAAGCTCCTAAAACAGTCAGTGATCCCTGTTGACCTCCCTCGGCTTTTATTACCGCTAATCATTTATTTAAGCTCAGTTTTTAAAACCTTAGGATGTAACTACAGCCCAGCCCATGCAGCAGTATATGAATGACTAACCTCGTATTGTGGATGGATTATCTCAGTTGTTCTCCTGGCTGAAGTTTGGTCCTTTTACAGCATCCTGCCATGCGATTACATTTGTTCCTGACCACCGAGAACACTCACGTTAACTTTTATCGAGTGGAAAAAAAGTTAGCTTGTTTATATTATGCTAACATAGCTGTGTCGCTAGCGGTCACGTAGCACATCATTATATACCAGCTAGCCCAACTTCAGTAACCCTACAAACGTCACTGCTGTTTAGTTTTCTGTCTTCATTTATGTTGGAAGTGATAACAGAGCTGTACGTTTTAATTTGTTTCCAAAACCCCGCAGTCAGGACATGCTATATTGTATTTAGATAGAAGCTAGCGAGCTAACTCCCTGCTAACTTCTAACTCCGTTAAATGTCATAAATTCCGTTTTCATGGATGCCTGGATGTTAAACTCAATTGTTACACCTGGTAGAGCAGAACGCTGATCATTTTATTAAAGATGAAAGACTTTAGACAGTTTTTCAACTCTCAGTAATGCCATAGTGATCGTTTGATATATGGAGCTGCAGCGGAGTTTAGGCCCAGACACAGCTAGTGACGTCAGACTGAACGACTGGATAGCGTAAAATGATACGATGGATGTTTTTATATCGTCATGTGATATATATGGTTATATCGAACAGCCGTACTCTGATGAGCAGATTCCAAATGAAGCAGGAAGAACCCAAACCTACTGATCATGATGTGCATGAACAGAGTTTATTTAAACTGTGAAACTGAACAGAATCATTCAGTCTGAGAGGACACACACACACACACATCTTAATTTTGCTCACTCGGTGTGTCAGTCGCTGAGGTCACTAAATAGTTTTGTCTGAAAAAACAAAAGTTTCTAAATCATTTCCATCTTCTAAACAAATAAAGAGAGAACAGCAGCAGCTCAGTCAAAACAAAGACGGCATTGTGGCGGATTAGAAGCTAATCTGAGGAGCACGGTGAGAATGTTAAACACCCCTCAGATTTTCTTCTTCGTGTTTTGTTCTCTTTGACGATCTTGGCCCTTTATTTCTATACAGAACGAAATAAATAACTTGAGCACTGAACCTGCAGTAAATCGAAGGATGAACAGCCAAGAAGCCTGTGGAGGAGCCTGGGAACATTACTGATCACTGCCTAGCCGGACTCAGCCACCTCTGACCTCCAGGTCAAGCTCGCTGGGATTCAACCTCGCCCCAAAGTTTTAGTAGATGCACCTGTGGTATCAATTTTAAACACCTGAGCTGAAAGCATTCACAAACTTGGTTGTCCAGGTTGTTCACCTGGACGCGCAGCATGTCCCCATCCCATAAAAAGCTTATCACATCCTCAACTCACCGGCTGAACCGCAAAGGAGATACTGGTGCAGGCTGAACAAAGACTGGTCCAGTGCCAGTGTGGGCTAACCAGTTTGATGAGCTCTCTGGATATTAAAGGAACAGTGGAAACATAGTTTAAGGGTCAGCGGGTAAAGAGGTCTTGTTATGCACACGTTCAGCGTGTTGGATGTGAGCTGTTCCACATTTGCTGTTAGAAGCTTTTGTATTTGTCATGTCTTCTGTCTCTGAACTGCAGGTTCACACCAACTTCAACTACAGCTGAGGGATAAAAACAGCTTAGTAATAAAGACGGGTGTTCGAAAAAGTATTTCTACAAGAGATGCTGGAAGAAGAGTGAGAATAAGGAAGAGGAATACAACACAGCTTTACTGATGTTGCAGATAATAGGGGAGTAAAAGGATTTCACTCCTACAACAGCTCCAACTACAGGTCATGATCAGTCGCATAACCAAGAAAGCAGAACAATGAGTCACTGCACTGAAATGAACATGTGTTTGGTTTATGAAGACTCGAGCTGTTTTCTACTTGGTTTGTATGACAAAAGACAAAGGGTACAAGGATCACACACACACCTCCTACTTTGCAGCCAATAACCTGCTGGGAGAAGCAGGGAGCATCGAGTCAGCCAGAGCCTCGTACCTTCCAACCCCTGGCTTGGCTCGGAGTACTTACTGTTAGGGCTGGGCCATATTATACCGTTCACGGTAATACCGGTATAATGTTAGGCAAC
>NW_024582579.1:673633-686046 GCF_018398535.1 Haplochromis burtoni
GATAGGAAAATGAAATATCGCGATAGAATATGAGTAAAACGCGCATGCGCAGTGCCTTTGTTTTCATACGCACATGGCCGATTGTTGAGTGAAACAGATGAACCAGAATTGGTTTGTAAAAATGGTGCAACTTCAGTGATGTGGAACTGGTTTGGTGTTTGTCCGTCAGATACACGACAAAGCACTTTTTTTGCAGAACATGCAAGCGGCCGTCGTTATTGTCGTATTTGTCGGACTAAGATGCTCTTAAATCTGGGAGTAATCTGGGTCCTAAACTCCGTATCCTTCAGTTCAAACGAACACTGCAGCATCACTGAGCGTTAAAAACTGTCTAAATTCTTTCATCTTTAATAAAACGATCAGCATTGCTGCTTTACCAGGTGTAACTATGAAGTTTAACTTCCAGGTAGGGATGGGTATTGATAAGATTTTAACGATTCCGATTCCATTTTCGATTCTGTTTAACGATTCGATTCTTTATCGATTCTCTTATCGATTCTTTTTTTTTTTTAAAAAAGGAGAACACTAAGGTCGATTAGCTCAGAGCTTTGTTTTATATCTTCTCTTTGAACAAGATAGAAATTTAGGAGTAACATGGCCTTACAAACCCAACAGTGAGATCTTGAGAGATCCAGCCTACGGCTCTTCAATGGGGTGTCACAGGGTCCCCAGGAAAAAAAATTGTAAATGTAAAATAATAAAATAAATATTCTTGTGAGACATATCACATATTGACGGGGTCGGGTTATGTTAAAAAGTATAAATTGTTATACTTTGTTCATTGGTTCAAAGGTACCCCACACTTCTTTTTTTGTTTGCTTGTTTGTTCTGGTGTATTTTTCATTTGAACTGTTACTCTGCCAGAGTACTCATATTTACAAGATGGCATTGAACGCCCCATTGGTGTATCAGGAAAACTATTTTGTACGTATGTTCCTTGAAGGGGATTGAAGTCGTTCTTTTTTCCACCGCAGCGAAGGGCTAGGAGTAGGAGAGGAGCTGCTGTATGTTTTTGTTATCTCTCTCTTGCGCTAGTAATGTTGTGGAGTTGTATTTTGTCTCGCATCAATTATATCGTCAGTTATATCGTTATCGCAAATTTTCAAATATATATCGTGATAAATACTTTTGGCCATATCGCCCTGCTCTACTTACTGTGTCAAGAAAAACAAAAAACCTGTACCGGCTTCACTTCAGCGGCACAGAAGAATCCATCCCATGATGATATGCCTAACAAACAGACTTAAGGAAGCTCTGCAAAGCCAGGTGTGTGCTGACTGAAACTCCTCGGCAGCATACAGGATGTTAAATAATAGCAGGAGACTTCCAGTAGCTGCGCCACATGCAGCACATGCTCATCATTCACTTTTGCAGCCAAACCTGCCAGACCTGTCTGACATTTGGCAAACAAGCTGTTCCACCAGCAGGACACCTGAATCCCCACCAGGAGCCTGTTCCTCTAGCTGTTCCTCTAGCTGTCCAGGTGGAGCTAAAGACCTCCACCTGGACAGCTTTTCCCTCCAGTCAGCTAGAAAACAGTCTGCTTTCAGTGTAGCTGGTTATTTTATTTTCCTTTTAAATGCCTCAGCGTTTCCAGTGATATTCTGACATAATCATGAGGTTAGAAGTTGGTTTTTCTTGTTCAACAAATAAGACAGTTGAGAAAGAGGATCTAATTAGGAAGTGCTCATCAATCATTTGTTAGCCCACAAACAGGTCTTATTTTTATTCCACTCTCGCACACAGACGTCGACATGAACATGACTAAAGAATTCTGTGCAGTGAAAAACTAACTTGTGACAGATCATAAAGTCTTTATTCGAGAAGATAAAACACGAGAAACACGTCAGAGAGCCAGGTGTTACAAACGACTCACCTGCAGTTTGGTGGAGGGTCCAATGTGATGTCAGCCAATTCCTTCTGAATTCTGCAAAATCAGATCGGAGTCAGTAAAACGCGTTACTGTAAGTCCACAAAGAGGAATGACGATAACCAGAAACGAAGCTACTCTGCAAAAATCACCACAAATCCACGCCTGCAACAGTCACGTCAAACTTTCCACGCTGCCAGCTTATCTTGTGTGACATCACAGGCGCCGCTCTTCTACTCCACCCAGCATCACTGCACTCACCTCTTAGCACTGGTGGACAGATGTTTGGAGGTTTTGCTCATGCTGGCTTTACTGTCCCTTTTCTTTGGGGGGTTCGCCTCCTGCTGTTGCTGCTGATGGGTCGAAGAGGAAGAAGAGGAAGAGCTTGTGCTGGCACGGGAATCTTCATCCGACATACCGAGCCTGGGAAATGAACATCAATTTAAAATGATATTTCATAATAAAACGAAATTATTCGAGCTGCTGCAGGACTCTGACGTATTAAATCCACCTACTACAGCTGACACGGTCCACTAACACGTCCACGGCTGCCACTGAGTTCAAGCTCTAACTGCACTCAAACATAGAAATGTTCGTAGGATCCACGCGTTAACTGTAACAGGTTGGCGTTTTCTATCTATGGACTGTAAAGCTATAGTGTGCAGCCATGGCTGCCTCCATCACATTACGGCTCAGGCCTGGAGCGACACTGGCCGAGTAAACTGGTTGGACTAGTTTAAATCCTCCCCGTGTGAGGAACCTCTGTGGCCTGAGCTAATGTTGCCTGTTATTTTTAGCTCGTTGGGCAGCGACAAAGGAAACATCTGATGGAGCAGTTGGGCCCGGCTCTGGTCAACACCAGGGACCAAAACACCACCTCACACCGACCCGTGAGTGGAAAAGCAGAAACGCATCGGCGGGGCGATGTCGCAGTCGAACCCCGATGCTACACCGCAACAATGTTCAGCTGCGGGGAACTTTCGGATAAAGGAGTCAGGAAGCTCCTTCGGTCTGTCGAGCTGCTTCTCAGGCCTCACATTACGACGTCAGAAAGAAACAAACAGAACCCGCCGTTCGCTCAAAGCTTTTCCTCGCATTTTAAAGCTACATCCGTCGACACTGACCCAGCCACAGGATGCACACAGTCCTAAACTCTCCTCTGACGATTAAAGGGCGCATTTGTCAGACTAACGCCCTCCGCAACATATACACGACACACAGTGTTACAATATTATGAGCCGTTACACAAATATCTCCTGTTAGATACCTTTCTTTGTGTGTGTGTGTGTGCAAAGCCTACGCGCGTGTCCCTCCGCCGCCTGACTACACTCGCCGCCGTCAGGTTCACGCGCTACAGTACGGAAACGGGAACTTCCGGCCGACGTCTACAAAATAAAAGCACATTAAACTCATGGGAATAATTGGTCACACACAATGACTGTAGAAAACACACGAAAAGGCATCAGCACTAGAACAAGATAGTGCATATTTATCCTTAAAAGTATAATATCTTATATGACCCTTTCAAAAATGATATTAAAATGAAGACGATAAAGATACAAAAGTTGTTGTATTGTTAATTATTATAATTTTATTCACACACTTTACAACATACAGTACTCTATAGGTCCATTCTAGTGGGACCCCTTAAAGACAAAAACCTTTTTCTGCAGCAAAAGTGCGGAATTCTACAACTACCACTAATAATAATAATTTTAAAAAAGAATAATAATAATAATGGTAATAGTAGTGTAGTAGGTATAGTGGTAGTACCGTACTATTTTAATTTTGCAACTCCAAAATGTTGCTTAAACTACACATTGACATTATATTTTTAATTTTTACAAATACACAGGGTTCATCTTTTTGCTTGGCCTAAAATGATTGGTACGTGTATTTATATATGTCATGGGGTGTCAACAGCTGGATTTGCCAATTGAGATGTGGTGCTTTTATTTTGTAGGTTCTGACAGTGTACTTCCTGGTACTATTGCGAACAATAACAAAAAACAACTTGGCGTTCGCAATGGATCTAAGCGCGCCTGTGACAGGAAGTGTTCGTCCCGCAGCTGCCACTAGTCGGCGGAGTTTCCATTTTGGCTTTCTGCCAGAAATCTTCTGCGTTATTCGCTGTTTTCACGCATGCGTTGGTTTGGATTATGCGCCCAAAGTATTTGGCATAAAACTATTTTGTGGCGTTTACAAAAAGATCCTGTTTTAGGTTTAAATAGACCGATTCAACACTGGAGAAGCAAGGCTCAGATGGTTTGGACATGTGCAGTGGAGGATGATGGACACAGGATGCTGTTATGCTTCTGTCATGCAGTCATAACAGAAGCTGTCTAACATTCATCTGGAAAGAAAGCCATTACCTGTCCATGAACCAGTTTATCACTGCTGCCCTGCACGCGTCTCCACTGTCATGCAGCATATTTACTGTTATTATCCACACGTGGATGTTCCACATTTGGATTAGTTATGTACTAACGGAAATGATGTAAGAACCCAAGCACACCTTACTACTGTGCCTTCAGGTAGTAAAGCATATAGTTAGGGCTGGACCAGGTGACCCTGAATCCTCCCTTAGTTATGCTGCAATAGACGTAGGCTGCCGGGGATTCCCATGATGCATTGAGTTTTTCCTTTCCAGTCACCTTTCTCGCTCACTATGTGTTAATAGACCTCTTTGCATTGAATCATATCTGTTATTAACCTCTGTCTCTCTTCCACAGCATGTCTTTATCCTGTCTTCCTTCTCTCACCCCAACCAATCACAGCAGATGGCCCCGCCCCTCCCTGAGACTGGTTCTGCCGGAGGTTTCTTCCTGTTAAAAGGGAGTTTTTCCTTCCCACTGTCGCCAAAGTGCTGCTCATAGGGGGTCATATGATTGTTGGGCTTTTCTCTGTATCTATGAAGCGCCTTGAGGCGACGTTTGTTGTGATTTGGCGCTATATAAATAAAACTGAATTGAATTAATAAAACCTGTCTACTGTTAATGTTCAGCCTGAGAACGGCTGCACTGAGTTCATTTAAAGGACAGTTCATAGCTCCTGTCAGCTGACAACAAAACTTTGGGCTTCACCAAAATTGAGAAGACTGGAAAAATGTTGCCTGGAATGATCAGTATGCAGATGGTAACACATCAGACCCACTACTAGGTGCACTCGTACTGTGTGAAAAGCATTTTTAAGATTAATTTGAAGATATTTCTACTCAACATATTTAGACTTTTAAGCCAACAACAGCGTAAATGAACCGTACTGCATCGTTTTCTCCACCTGTAGCATCATTCTAAACTATCACAAGACTTTCTCTTTTTAAATCCTGAAATGATCATCCTGAGCACTTAAGTAAACAAAAACATCCTGCTGAAGGTCTTCAGGGATCTGTAGAGTTGCACGTTCAGACTGTAATTAGTTTGTGGTGACTTGAGTAAATGATCTTCTTCTGGCTGCTCCTTTCAGCGGTCTTCAACCCATCTGTCACTCCTGCCACGCACCTCACCCCCTCCCGCCCTCCTCGTACATCCTGTCCACACAGACTGCTCTGCCACTCCGGACTTCCTCACACAGCTCCACAGTTCTTCTCTTGGATCCCTGACATCTGTAGTGTTTCTCTGGATGAAGCCTGACTGCTGCTCACGGATCGTCACCTCTCGTCTTGACCCCCCTTCATTAATTCTCTCCCACAGCTTCATGGTTATGGTTTGCTAGCTGCACATCACCCTTGTTCTTGAAAATCAGCACCAGTACAGTTCTTCTCTGTTCTGCAGGCCTCCTCTCACTCCCCGAAACTGTGGGTAGAAAACTCCACTCTGTCTGTCGTAGACATCCCCGTACCTGCACAGGTGTGTCACCTGAACCAACCACATTTTCACTGTCGATGCTCTTCACAGCCGCCCTCACTTCCTCCTTACTAATCCTCTGCACATCCTGATTCACTAAATGTCCTCCATCCGTGCTCCACTTCTCATTTTCCACCTTCATCGGTCCTCGGAGTGCTGCTTCCATCTTCTCCACACACGTTCCACTTGTTAGCACACTTCCGTCTCTATCCACCCTCACCTGCTGCACGTCCTGCCCCAGCTTGCTCTGTCTGCCTATAAACGTGTTTGTGAATATTCAGAATGAAAGCGCTAAGACGAGATCCAACATCAGGTCCCCTCCACCAAAACTGTGCCATGTAGTGTTTGTGTTGTTCAGCACGGTGATAATCTGCTTATTGCCTCCAACATGTTACGCATCCATGTAATCTTATTTGGAGTCGAGGCTCTTATTTCTTCAAAGAACAACGTTGGCCTTTCACTTCTATTGATCACCTACGTTTCACTGTGTGTGTGTGTGTGTGTGTGTGTGCACACCTCTCTTTCACAACATTACATCTGCAGTGCGTGAATAATGGGAGGAGGTGGCAAAAAGATCAACTTGCTGCAAATCACAAAATACTGGAATCACAAATTGAATCACAGTAAGTCAGTCCTCATTTTTAAGGTGTCCACAGGTAAATATCTTCACTGCACATGAAAGGTTCTTCTTTGAAGATGCTGTCCAAGTCCTTATGCTGGAGACCCGTTCTTGGATGTCTGTCACTGTGACGGTTGCTGGAGCCTGCTCAGGGAGGCTGCTGTGGTCTCCTCTCAGCTCTGTTAGCCAATGAGCTTTGCTGTTATGTGTTGCATCCTTCTCCCATATGCTCCGTCTCCTTTTTCTCTGTTGTTCCCCTGACACTGAGAGCACACCTTGGATGGTTTACTTGTGCACACGTGCTGTTGTTGAATATCTTGATCTGATCTGCACATAAATATCTTGTTGTGTTCTCTGTAAGTTATTATCTTTGTCTGAGACATTTCATAGCTGTGGAGACAGATGAGGGATGTTTGATAGTTAAAGGATGGATTTGGACTAGAAGGTTTTATTGCCTGGCAGCTGTGAAACCAAAGGAGAACACTCCATCACTTTGAGCCATGCTCTGTAGCGTCTATGCAAACCATGGAAACACAAAAGCATTCCACTGTCACACTCAGACCTCTAGCTGTGCAAGCCCCATTCAGCTTTTCATGTCCTTGTTTAAATCCAGGTAGAGTACTTTCATGATAACACCTGGCCCATAACGTCTACCCCTAAGACCTCAGCATTAATCACAACAT
Source organism: Haplochromis burtoni (assembly GCF_018398535.1). NCBI lineage: Eukaryota > Metazoa > Chordata > Actinopteri > Cichliformes > Cichlidae > Haplochromis > Haplochromis burtoni. The sequence goes on from NW_024582579.1 coordinate 680,651, forward strand.
CACCTGCGTGCACAGCAGTCACTGCATACATACAGCAGTATGTGAGTTCATCAGGGCTGTAAGTAGTATGAATGCAAAGGTGTCCCACTCAGACCCATTGTCAGCAGCGTAAGCCACTTACAATATTTCAAAACTCCTTGCTGCCATCCTGCACCACTTGTGGGGAACACCCCACATCACATCAAGAACTCCACCAACTTCCAGGTCCGGAAACTTCCCCTGGATCCAGATGAAACCATGGTGTCCTTTGATGTAGTCTCTCTCTTCACTTGCATACCCACCACGGAGGCCGTGGAGACTGTCAGAAAACGATTACAAGAAGACAGCTCCTTGGAGGACAGGACCAATTTCACCCCGATCAGATCTGCACACTGTTAGACCTCTGCCTCACCACTACATATTTCAAATACAACGAAGGCTTCTACAGACAAAAACATGGCTGTGCCATGGGCTCCCCGTGTCACCTATTGTAGCAACCTTTACATGGAGGAAGTGGAAAGGAAGGCTCTTGGCTCTTTCAAAGGAAGAGTACCCAGCCACTGGTACAGATATGTGGACGACACCTGGGTCAAAATCAAGACACAAGAAGTGGAATCCTTCACTGCGCACATTAACGCTGTGGATAAAAACATCAAGTTCACCAGGGAAGACACAAAGGACGACTGTTTGCCTTTCCTGGACTGCGCTGTGCACATTGAAGAGAATGGAAAATCCCACTAGGTTTAAATCTCTCTCCACCATTTGACCTTAGAACTGAAGAAGCTTCTCGGATGAGAGGTGAAACGTCTTCAAGCAACTCAAAGTCCAGACGCTTTTCTTTCCAAGCTCCTTAGAGTACATAGGACACTCGTGGAAACAAAGGGCAGAAAATATCTTGCAGAGATGATTTGATGATTTGACAGCAGCATGAACTTCAAAGGTGGTTAAATAGTGTTTAAAACAAAATGCTTTTCAGGATTTGTGCTCACAGCTGCAGACTGAGAAAATATGATTTTAGAACTAATCAAGCTAGAACCTACTGTCAGCATAGAGGCTCTCTGAGAGGACTTTAAAGTCTTTATCAACACAAGGACACAAGGAAGGAAGAATAAAATAAGTAAAATAGTGCCGACAAGTCAACACTGCAAATAATAAAAGTGCAACAGTACAACTAAAGATTTGTTTTGCTTTTAGTTCTGAATTATGACAAATACATGAGGAAGTCCACTGTTTTCATCTCGAGTCAGCTGAGTGTCAGAGGAGGACTGCAGAGGGAGCGCAGACGTCACTGACCCGACGTGTGGTGGTCGGAGCATTTTCCAAACACGTCACTGGGAACAACAAGAAAAGAAAGCTCGCCCTGGACTACAGTCTGAAAGTAAATGTGTCAGCATGCAGGATTACTTTATTGTTAACCGCGTCTGCACAAACTTAGATGAGGACGTTCCCCTTTAAGTATTTAGCCGTGCCTTTTGCTCTGGAGTTAATTTGTTGGTGATGAACGGCTGCAGTCACAGTTCGGGGTAAGGAGGTGCTGCTCCGCCTTCACTTGATTCAAACGGCTCGCAGACAGAACATCAGTGACCAGCAGCACTGCGGGACGCAGGTCTTTGCCATAAAGGCTGAACATGCACTCAGTCACGACGCTTTGTGTTGTCGAACTTTTTGTCTAACAGCACAAAGAGGAAGTAAGACACACGGTTACATAAGTGCACAGCTGTGACCGACTCGGGAACAAACGAGTATGTACTGCGTGAGCGAGTAGAACGGATCCACGTTACTAGAAAGTGACTGAAAACACTGCATCAGATGCCACAATCATGTCTGACCCAGAGGGGAATTACCTCTCACCTTCTAATCATTCAGTCTCTGCGGTGAGCCTCTGACAGCTCGTTTCTGACAGGAAGTGGTCACAGCGACGAGCACGCGCTGACATCACGCAGTGCTGAATTAAAACAACAGACTGAGAGAAGCTGTGTCACATGACAGCCAGTGTTTTATTGAGTATTCGATGAGTATGTATGTTCTCACAAGGCATTAAGTGTACAGCAAACTAAGCACTATTGTCATACATGATGATGGGCTCACTCCATGCCACAGTTCTGCCTGAACAGAAATATCGGGACTACGTGTCCACTACATGAACACATGTCCTGATGCCATGCACTAATATTGACCATGAGCTGGAAAACACAAACAGAATGAAATGCACTCACTCAGTATGAACATTTTTACATCACATGAAACGGGAGGAATTCATCACACGCGCTTTTAGAGAAAGAGAATGACACTGGTGGCAACAATGTTATAAACAATGCCACAACAATAAGAACAACAACATCAACAGAACAATAACAGTATTAAAGCTTTTCATGACCATATCAACATTCAGTGTATTGGAAAATACAATCCCAATAGACTCTTTGTATAAAAAAGAAGCTTTTCAAGTCAGCATGGAACAAATAACAGTTTGTATCTCGGGGGTTGGGGGGGTGGATGACAGGGGCAGGTGTGCTTCCATAGATTCCAGAAGAGAGGAGGTGTGTGTGTGTGTGTGTGTGTGTTGGGGGAGGCGCTGGGGTCCTGGAGCTGCTCTATGTAGCGTAGCGCTTGGTCCACTGTTTGGCTATCCTGTCGTGCTCAGCTCTGTTGGTCAGGTACTGTGTGGCGATGCTTCCAACCAGAGGGTCAGCTGGAATACAAGAACAAACGGCAGACATGTTTAACCACATGTTGGCTGTCACATGTTGAAAAGTATGGCAGGTAAATGAATTCTCTGAAACTCATAATATAAAAGACTGCACAGCCAGGCTTTAGGCACACTCAGCAGGACAGCTGTGCAAAAGCAAAACTATCTGTGACAGTGATGAGCGGGCGGTCAGCTGCCTCGGTATCCTGTATGCATTCAGTGTGGGGGAAGGGCTCTGACCAGGTCTCAGCCAGAATTTCTTTTTGAAAACCTTCAGACGGGAATCACAACACTTCCTCCTGTCACATTGTTAGCGTGCTGCATGCAAAAACGTTTGATGCGCTGTGTGTCAGGACATCCTGAATAGGTCCAACAGATCTGTCTTTGGACGGTCAGGTAAGTCAAAGTAAACTGGAACCTTCTAACAGGAATACAGAGGGTTGAATCGCCAGATATCAGCACTGCTCTTAAAAAGCCTGCATCAGTCAGCTGCTTGACTGTAAACGTCAGACTCTGAGGTGGAAGCGAGATATTGCTGGGCACAGATGGGTCGTCTGTGAGAGTTGTATACAGGACATGTTTACACAAACAGACATAAGGTGCTGTGTAACATGGCCTGTGGAACCACAGCCTCATCAAAGACCTCGGCTCATTGGAAGGCACAGAAATGTTGTTACAAGCACTCGTAACTCAAACACGTGGAGCTCAGTCTTTCCTGTAGTCTGATGTCAAGCTTGCATAATAATAATAATACTAATGGATAGGATTTATATAGTGCTTTACAATGCCACTATTCATTCACTCTCACATTCACACACTGGTGGAGGCAGCTACGGTTGTAGCCACAGCTGCCCTGGGGCAGACTGACAGAAGCGAGGCTGCCATATCGCGCCATCGGCCCCTCTGACCAACACCAGTAGGCGGCAGGGTAAAGTGTCTTGCCCGAGGACACAACAACCAGGACAGAGAGCCCGGGGATCGAACCGGCGACCTTCTGGTTACAGATACGCTTCCCAACCCCCTGAGCCACGGTCGCCCTTGATGTCAAGCTTGCATCACGTGATCTGATGCAACAGCAGAGTAAATCAGCTGTGATCATGGCGGCCTCCAGCTGTAGTCCTGTGCCTGTCTTTTGATAAACGGCACATCCATGACTGTTGACTGTGTTGCTGGTTCCTGTCTCAGCAAAGTGACAGAGCAGAGAACTCATTCAGCCCTCACAAGCTCTCTGCTCATATTCACAACGTCTCTGGACACCAAACCAGGAGCCGCTTTGCACACAGTGACGGAGGGTTTAACAGGTTCAGTGCCAGACTTACCGACATGTTAGTTACTAATCGCTGGTATTTACAAAGACAGTGGAGCAACAAGACTGTGCATCTGAGATTTTTGCATTTCTCAAAATAGGAGGAAAAGATTCAAATGAACCAAGCAAACTGAGCCACAGTTCACTGCTCATTGTACTGATAATTAAAGCCAAAAAAAGCAACCCAGCTGACATGGCCGTAGTTACTGCTGCATGGAGGAAAAGAGTGGGACATTTGTGTGTTTATGTGGAAAACACGAGCTTATAGAATCCACGCTGAGGCAAAATATGTGGGGTCTGTCCATAATGCCTTTGTTTCCCAGAACAGTAGACATTTTCAAGAACTGTGGGGGGAGTCCAGAGATGGGCTCGTAGCTCAGTCCACAGTATCTTCCTTGTGCTCCAAATGATCTAGATCTGTTGATGATGACCATGCTTACATCTGATATCCATGGAACGTGACACTGGATCAAAACCAACCCTACAATCAGAGCAGTGCTACAGTCGTGCCCCCGTCAGCACCCATAATGAAGATGATTGATGTGCATTTGGAAGGAACTGCAGACGCCCCGCAAAGGTCGAAGCATGACAGTATGTAAGAGAAGAGAAGAATGGAGACCCTGACTCTGGACCCCACACTGATGATCATCCAGCACAGGGAATTTAATAGCAGCCATTTTTATTTGAATGTTTCGAATGGTTGAAGATGTTTTTCTTCTGATCTCTGCAAACACATTAAAATTAGACTTTCAGGACCATGGACAGTGATCTCATGTCTATCACACACACACACACAGACATGTGTGTCTGTGGTGTTGTGTGTGTGTGAGTAGTGCGTTGTTTGTCTGGTGTGTGTGCCTGTGTGTGTTGTGTAATCTGTGTGTTGTGTTCTGTCTGCTTGTGTGGTGTGTGGTGTGTGTGTGTGTGTGGTGTGTGTGAGTCGTGTGTGAGGTGTGTCGTGTGTGTGGTGTGTGTTGTTGAGTGTGTGTGTGTGTGTGTGTCTGTGTGTGTGTGTCTGTGTGTTGTGTTGTGTGTGTGTGTGTGTGTGTGTGTGTGTCGTGTGTGTCTGTGTGTGTGTGTGTGTGTCTGTGTGTGTGTCTGGTGTGTGTTGTGTGTGTGTCTGTGTGTGTGTGTGTGTGTGTCTGTGTGTGTGTGTGTGTGTGTGATGTGTGTGTGAGTGTCGTGTGTGTGTGTGTGTGTGTGTGTGCGTGTGTGTGTGTGTGTGTGTGTGTGTGTGTCTGTGTCTGTGTGTGTGCGTGTGTGTGTGTGTGTGTTGTGTGTGTGTGTGTGTGTTGTGTGTGTTTGTGTGTGTGTGTGTGTGTGTCTGTGTGTGTTGTGTGTGTGTCTGTGTCTGTCTCTGTGTGTGTTTGTGTGTGTGTGTGTGTGTGTGTGTGTGTGTGTCTGTGTGTGTGTTTGTGTGTG
>NW_024582579.1:689555-695805 GCF_018398535.1 Haplochromis burtoni
GTTTCAAAAGTACCGGTTTGGCACCGGTATCGGATAAAACCTAAACGATACCCACCCCTAGTCATCCTCTGGCCCTGACCTACCTTTCATGGTCCAGCACATTTCTGAGTTAACTCACTTTAACTCTCAAAGTGCTGATAAGGTAGAGATAAAAAAATGATTTTAAAAACTGAGAATCTTTATTCTGTTCATTACCAACACACACCACCTGCAGGTCCCTGTTGTCTTTACAGTAATCGGGGTCAGACTGGCACAAATGGCCTTTTTGCTGTGAGCTGCTTCCAGGATTGAGTTTTTCCAGACAGTCTTGGTTAAATGTTGAACGGATTAAAGGGGGTTTGGAATCCCAGGCTCACACTTTAATACAGGAGCAGCTGAAATGAGCTTCTTATTAGCCAGGTATACCTGTGACAGCTCAAAATGACCCACAGACAGTCTCAGAAACATGAAGGCAGAGCAGAGCACACCTGAAACAAACAAAAAACACCGTGGACCTCTGTACCTGTGATGGAGCCAGAGCACAACATTTATATAAAAGAGACACTTTTGTGATGGACAGTGTTACACACACACACAATCATTGTTTTCATCACTACACTGCCTGTCTGTTCTCTTGGGATGCTGCTGCTGCTGCGCTGCAAACACAACTTCAGCCTCACAGTAAAGTACATGATTTAAGCAGCTCAGTCAGCCTGTCACAGCAACATGACAGCATCTCTGTGTGCGTGTGCGTGTGTGTGTGTGAAGCTCTCACCTGGGTTGCAGTCAGTGAGCAGGGAGCAGATGGACAGTAGGACCTTGGAGATGGTGAGGGCGGGACTCCAGTTGTCCTTCAGGATGTCCAGACAGATCACGCCCTGACTGTTGATGTTGCAGTGGTAGATCCTCGTACGGAACGTCACCTGATTGGTTAAGAAACAGTTTCATTTGATGCTGCATCCTGTTGATCCTGACCTCTGAGCCAATGACACGTTTTAAAAAAGGCTTATTTTAGGTTTCGTTTAATTATCAACAACATGTAAGGTGATCAAACAAACAAGTGTTTTTTATATTTTGGGACTCGAGTCAGGGCAAAAAGTCTACTGACATGTTCAGCTGAAAGACTGTTCAGTACAATGAAACATCACATTAGGACATTATGGGATACATCAGTGGATATCTTGGTGCCTATCACAGACATCACAATGATCAGAAAGAGACACTTCAGTAGTGTAATAATACATCACATCCCAGTGTTTCCAGGAGAGCTGCTGGTTTCTAACCAGGTGGGGAAACAGAGAGCAAACATAATGATGCCATCACTTCAAGTCTAACTTGTTCACAAGCTGTATATTTGATCACATGACTCTCTGATCACATGACCGCAGGTACTTACAGGCGAAGCATGGTGCTGAATTAGCAGTCATGTGTGTTATTACTACCTGATGGTGACACTTGTTGAGCAGATATCGACCCAGGAGTCAGAGTGGAGGCTGAACCTGCACTGAACCCTCCCTCCTCCTAACTGTAGGTGTTCCTTGCAGCTAATTTTAACCGACTGACCGACTGGTCTAAACCTGAGAAACAGTCAGATAGCGAGTTAAATTTAAGGACTGTTCAAAGGACAATATCAGATCCCACTGCTGTAATGATTCATATAAATGCTGCTTAACTGTGTGGCACCTTGCATGATGCATTACAGTAACTTCCAAAGACACAATGAAGAAAACGAAACAACAAACTGATGTTAAATATGATATGAAAACACATTACTACAAAAGATGCTCATGTTTTATTAAAATACGACAGATTAACATCTGGAGAACAAAAGCGTGGCACATTGTGCCGTTCTCCACCCAACCCAGCAGGACACCACCTCAGCTGGTTCTTTTTGAGGAGTAGCAGATCTAACTGTGACCTCCTCACCCTGACTCTAAGGGGGAGGACGGCCGCTCTATTTCTGTTCCCTTCACAATGACTAACAACAAACAGGCCCAATAAAACAGGCCTATGATAACAGACTTGCAGTGTTTTCCTGCAGCTCCGTCTGTTAGCACATGCCTCCTGACATTTAGGACGTGACAGGTTCAATCAATGAAACACTTGTCAGTTAGATTAAACGACCAGCACAGGCTGACAGCGCTCTTCATATCCTGCCTGTATCAACACTGAAGACATTCCATAGCTCAGCACAAAGAGCCCTGCATCATTAAGCAGTGACCTTTGACCTCTGTGTGTCTTTAGAAACGAGGCTGATGAGCTGTAGCTTGCCCCCGTTCATGTCACCCTTCCTCCGTTCAGAGAGACAAACCCTCCTCTTATTATGAAGATCAACAGATTGATGTATCTGTCACTGTTTCACGTCAGCAGTGCTGCAGCGCCACATTGGAAACATCTGAGAGGACTTCACTGCTACACTATAAATATACATTGTGTTATCTTACACAGCATGAGTGTTAAAAAACTTGAAATATTATCATTACACATGCTCTGGCTAAGCAGTGTGAGTGCTGTCAGGCATTTGAGTGTGATGAGTGTGAGCGAGCTATGTGAGGGCTGACTCTTGTCATCTGCGGTGCTGTTTCCAAACCAGGAAGAGATGCGGTAGCTGAGATTGTTTTCTGTAAAATCTGCTCATAGCTGGGACGGGAGGTCCACCTCCATCAGCCAGGTGACGGAGAGGTGGGTTAGCTCGTCTGTCTGAACTCCCGAGAACTTGTGCCGTGAATCCTTTCTGTCAGAGAGCTGCAGGTATAGTCCGTCGGTTATAGTGTCAGCTGCTCCTTTCCTGTAAGCGCACTCGTTGTGGTCGGCTGTAAGACCAACACCTGTGTGTGACGTGACTGGTGATGTCACATGTCAGTAATGTGAGCAGAAGGGGCGCGGTGTGTTCTAGCAACGTTATCTGTCCCGAGTGCACGTGTCAGGCAGCCCAGCAGGGAACATGTCACGCTGGACGCTGAGCTGAAGTCAGTGAGCAGCACTCTGGCTGAAGCCTTCTGGTTTCTCTACGCGAGTCAGAGACACAGGGTGGAAACCTCGGCTGAATGGTTTGTTCTGTACGTGAACAGCAGCGGGCCCAGCTTGGTTGGGAAGCGTGAGCTGATGTGAAGCCTCTCAAAGCATTTCATGATACAGCAGCTGGCACTCTGCTTTGGCTGAGGGTCCATGAAGATATCTGTCAGCTGTTCTTCACAGTGTGTTGGCACGCAGCCTGGGATGAGATCTGGACCCATGTTGCAGAAACCTCCTCATGCTGTCTGCAGTCACAGCCAATGGCTGGCAGGCTGGAGGCAGTGATAGTTGTTTGCAACCTCAAACATGTCCACTGTTCAGTGCCTGAAGTCTTTGCCATAAATGCCTCATGTCCTTGGTGCATTCATTGGACAACTGTTTTTAGCTTGTTCTTCAGTGTCACCAGCTCTGAATGCAGCGTCACAAATCCTCAGCAAGAAGCCGACCTCCCGTTAGCCGAGGTTTATTTCTGGAACGCAGCCTGACAGATTTAGCAAATCGGTGCATTTGTTTATAAATCCCATCACGAATATTCCTCTAGGTCTGTCGTCTCTTTGAAACGCTCCACTGTGCGCACTCAAAGCAGCCCTGTACACACTGAAGCCTCCTGTGGCTGCATGCTGATGCAGTCCTTGGTGGCTCTCCTCTTCCTCCGAGCCTGAAAGCTGGGTAAGGGAGGTGAGGGAGCTGCAGTGTATGTGTTTTTTCTGTTTGAATGTACATTAGCCCGTGTACGAGTCCCTCTTGTTGTGCATGTAACAAATGGAAGTGAGGTAAAAAAAAGACCTGGGGCTGTAGCTCAGGTGGTGTTTGATCCCTGGCTCCTCCAGTCTGCACGCATAATATCCTTGGACACTAACCCTGAGCTGCTCTCCGAGGCATCGATCGCATGTATAGGAAAAAGTTCTTGTATGCGCCGAGTTGTATAAAATGCTTTGAGTGCTCAGGTAGAGTAGATAAGCACTATATAAGAACCAGTCCATTTACCATTTAGCCAACAGGCCCGAGGAACCTGCCAGTCAGCCGAGGTCAGCCCTTAACCTGCCTTGATGCCTTCTTGCTTCCCTTGTTTACGTCTCCTTCACTCATTCAAGCTCGCACATTTTTCTGTGTGAGCTACATTCTGATGGATGTGGTCAGAGAGCAGCTTGGGGTTCGTATCTTGCCCAACGATATTATGCATGCAGACTGGAAATGAAATCCCAGAAAATGAGATTTATATCACGCAGAGGAAGATCAAGTGTATAGAGAAGTTTAGTTCAAAGCCACGAGTTACTGCAGGGCACAGTGCTGGGGGAATCTCACCTCAGCCGTCACTCAACCAGTTCTGAGCTCGGACCAACGTACAAATACTGATGCAGCATCCCTGCAATGCTCAGCCTCTAAAGTATCAGTGTCAGCTCAACCTAACATTAGTGAGGGATCCAGGGCAGTGAGCAGCTGTCACATGGCTCACTGTACGTTGGATGGCAAAGATCACGACCACGATGGAAAAACAAGGCGGCAGGAGGCCAAGAGTTAGGATGGGCTCTGTGTGAGGACCCCCACAGCTGACACTGAACAGGAGATCATATATCGAGGCCTGGTCACATGATTCCCAATAACTTTGAGCTGCTGTAAATTTCAAAACCACAAAAACAAAAAGTGATACACACTGGACAGATGGAGCATCAACATCTGATTACACTCCTGGTAGGTGAGGTTCGGGATGGTCTGAATGATTCCCAGGCTGCTCTTAACTTCACCACTGCAGTCACACTCGTGACTTTCTATTTCACATAATCATACGAGACATACAGAAATATGAGAGATAGTTTACATAAAGTCTATCCATGTATCACAACGGTGGGAACGCCACCAATCATTTCTACCATGTGACGCCGTGCCGTCCTTGCACAGTGCACACACAGCTCACCTGCGCTGTGCAACACTACAGATACTTTCTCCAGTGCTGCTCCTCATGACTAAGATACTGATACTGCAAATGCAGCAGCCTACTTTATTGTAAACGACAGTAAGCCACGAAGAGCAGCTGAAAATATCAGATTTAAGCAGCTGATTAAAGTCACTGACGCTTCCTCCCTGTTCTGTCTGCATGAGCACAGGGCTGCAAGTGGCTCAGTGTTGAGGATGCAGAGTTTTACATACTGGAACAAGTCAGAGATATAGACCCAACAACAAGGAAATTAAAGAGCAAGAATTCAGAACTTGTAACAAAGTAAACAGACTTTGTTACTTATGGTGGTCTGTAATGGCCTCGTAACACAAAGCAGATGAAAGAAAATAAAACAAACAAGCTCAACACATTTTCACAGATTTGTGAAATTCCACTAAAAATATGACTCTGAGCGTTCCTGTGAGTTTGATACATGTGAGTTTGATACATGTGAGTTTGATACATGTGAGTTTGATACATGTGAGTTTGATACATGTGAGTTTGATACATGTGAGTACACCTTTAGCAAAGGTTTGCTAAAAACATGCTGTGAATATTTAGTTGAATCACAACATTTGGTCAAGAACACCCTCAGTGCAAAACATCATATATGCATATTTGCTAACACACAGTTTTGGACCGCTCCTGTCAGTGGCACATGTGCACAGACACTAAACGGCCCGCTGTGAAGCATTAAACATGGCACAGATAGTTTCCTGCCTTATCGTTTAAGCACATAAATAGCAGTTAGATATTACTTAGTGAGTATTCCTAGACTCTACTGGAGGGTGGCCGAATGCAGCTGAATGCCAGGGCATGCAGGACAGGACAAGGCGATCAGAAGCACCTCATTGCTTTGATACAAACTGGCAGTGTTTGATTTGAACATGCAAATGCTGCAAAAAGTTTAGATCTCTGTTCCAGGGTTTTGCCTGTTTCTGAGGGCTCAGTCTCCTCCTCAGCCTGCATGAACGCACAACGTCCTACAGCAGTTTTACAGCAGAAGGACACACACGGTGGGGGAAAGCAGCACATCTTGTGGCCGTCTCAGAGGCTGCACAAACCGTAAAGCCGGGTTTCCACCACAAAAGTTGGTGATAAAGACCGAGCCCTGCTGCAGAGTTTAAGGGAACCCGACCTGCAGAGAATATCATTTCACAGCTGTGTGGCTGCTTCAAACGTTAGATGCACTCCTGATGGTGTGAGGAAGGACACAGAACCAGAGTGAGAAGTGGGTTTGAGATTAGAGATCAGATTTCAAACGTGTGGATTAGGGCTGCCACGATTAGTCGACTAGTCACGATTACGTCGACTATCAAA
>NW_024582579.1:700675-701798 GCF_018398535.1 Haplochromis burtoni
AACACTATGTCCCTGATGCTTAAGCCACTGTGACACGGCGCACCCATGACCAGCTACACTTTCACCAACGTGTCACTGAACTGTTGGTCAGTGCTCGTTGAGAACATCCCAGTGGATGCTGCGTCTGTTCACTGGGGAAAAAACCCAAACTTGGAACCAGTTCAGCTTTTGTTGTGAGAGAAAAATCACTTTGAGCACTGATGGTGTGAGCACAGTGTTAAGCAGAGGGTCAAATAGAGGAGAGGAAGATTTCAACAGCAGCCCAGTTGGCTCATGACAGAGGGAGCTACACTTGGAGCTCTGCTACAGACAAACCTGTGCAGGAACAATAAGGACTAGACTTCCTGCACCATGGTCCGTCTATTCTTTCCAGCATGGTTTCAGTTTGCTTCAGCTCACAGCTGTTGGTTTATGCACAGCTCTCGTTAGGTCCTGTTGTGAAACCTTGATTCTGCTGTAGGGTTTCTTGGCACCATTGTCCTGCTGCTGTGTGACGCATTTTAGGTCAAGCCTTTGTATTTAGACGTCTGACTTCATACTGTGACTTCAGAGTGCCCAACACCCAAACAACCCCACATCGCCACCACGTTCCCCACCATGTTTGACAGTGAGGCTAATATGCCACGTCTGCTTTGTGGCACTGTGAGTTGGAGCATCTCAGCTGTGGTCTTGTGGTCCACAAGGCAACTCTTTTCTTTCTTTCTTCCTTTATAAATAGAAGAGAAGCTTTGCCCTAATAATCCTTTCGAAACAGCCAGTTACGTCTGAGCGCTGCATGGTTTGAGGGTAAGTTTCCTGGGACGCCCACTCCTGTGGCATTAACACACTCCTACATGCTGCAGACGACAAACTGCCAAAGAGGTGGTCACACTCACTAATGATCTAATCCAGTGTGTTTGATTAGCAGCACCAAGCTGCTGCTGACTGAATACTTCTGGCATTGGTGAACACGCTGACCACACCTGCACACTCGGACATGTGACTCCTGGTATGTTGCAGTTTTCCTGAAAGCTGCACAGCACGAACTCTGAAGTTTACAACGTTGTTCTTGATGTTTCCTCTGTGACCGTTGTAAGTGCCAGTTTGTGCGTTTGTATCACAGCCTGTCTGACTGTGTCTGCTG
>NW_024582579.1:702779-708276 GCF_018398535.1 Haplochromis burtoni
CACACACACAGCTGTGAGAGGAGATGCACTAATCCAATTCCCTTTTCGACTGGCATTAGGCCAGATGCTCCTGTCAGTTCTTCTCTTACTTCTACTTTCATCATTGACGCAGTGAAAGAAAGGCACAGAAACGTGGAGCTGTTGGTGTGAAACAGCAGGTGGTTATAAAGCGCCGGCTGCTGCATTTGTTGTCAGCGTGTGTTTGGACACAGAGAGGAATTATGGAAGCAGGCTGGAGAAAGGATGCCGACGTTCCTCTGGATGGATAAAAATAGTCTGGGCTGTGGCAGTGGGCCCGGTGGGGACCCGAGGCCGACACGTCTCTCCACTCTGCCTGATGTGGCTCAAAGAAATCTATGTTTGTGTGCCAAACAGATTTTACTGCCAGTGGTTGGATTCATCGTGGTGGCGACACTGACAGAGTATTTCAGTTATTTTAAGCCATTTATTTCAGGTTCAAGTATCCACATGCATTTTAAACAGGGAGCACATTTTCTAGTTGTGTGTTACAAACATGCCTGGGTCCATTTGACTCAAAACGTAACACCTGTATAGTCGTAATCTGAAACGGGCTAAGGCCTCAGTCACACAGGCCGAGGCTCAGTCTGCTAACCACCAGTCGCTAGGAACAAGGGTCACTAAAGGTTCTGCTGGGGGGACAAAGAGGTGCTGAAACAGAAACGCTGGGACTGCCCTGGTGATGAAGGACTGCTGTGGCTGCTTGGAGTCTGCAGAGACTTGCTAACTAACCAAGCACCATTCAAACTGAAACAGAGAACGTTTGCCTTCTGAGCAAACCTTGTGGCTCACCACTGACCTGCTAACTACAGCTGACCGTGTCAACACGCTCCTGACCAGAGCACATGCAAACATGTTTCTGGTATATGTCACCTGGCAACCTCCTGCAACCACTCATCCACTGGTCTGGGAACATAGTGACTTGTGGCTGCTATGGGATCACTGACACGTCACTAGTGAGTGGAACTTTAGTGCTTTCACATCTCCAGCAGCCACCCAGTGGTTGCTGACTGGGAATGACCTCAGTTTACTTTCTCACTAACATTATTTTCTTTCCAATGCTGCACTGATTTGTGAAATCCTCACCAACTACAATATTTTAATTACTAATATCAATGCAAACACCTTTTCCTACTAACAGAGACAGAGACAGACCCGGAGCTGGCCGGAGAGATGATATCTTTGGTAAGGCCTCAAAGGCCGCTATGAAGAGTGGCTGAGGAGAAGGATCGCCACATAAACTGCTGAGCCTTCGGCCACTGTGGAAGATAAGGCCGCGGTCCCCAACCCCCGACCCACGGCCCGGTACCGGTCTGTGAGTCGTTTGGTCCCGGGCCGTGAGAGTTGAGGCTCGGGTGTGAAATTGATGGTTTTCAGGGTTTTTATCGTTAACTCGGTTCCCTGGGTCTTTCCCGTGTTGTAGTTGTGCGTCTTATTTTGAAAGAAATGTGTTACCATAGCGACCAGAGAGCATTGAGGGGCAGAGAGGAGGACGTTACGCTCAATGTTGTTGGTGCACTTCAGGAGGACGCTGCTAATAAAGTTACACAATTACACACTGAATTTGTGTTTATTGTTATATCTACAAAATACCCGTTTTTGTCGTATCTTTTATTTTGTTGTATTTATCCTCCACACCTTAAACGCCGGTCTGTGAAAATACTGTCTGACGTTAAACCGTCTGTGGGCACCGCTGCTCATTCACAGCAAGGCTCACTGTAAAATCATCTAAACTGCTGTTATTGTCACCCAAAATTATGCGGTTGCTTTTCGACATGTTGTGTATTTTTCACACTAGCTTTACTTCCCCCTTTATTTCAGGTGTTACACCGACAGTGTTATGGATGAAAGTTGATTGAGTCTCTTGCCAAACCTTGTGTGAACACTGTCACAGAGCTCTGCGTGAAGCAGGTGGATTTTAAATCACTGAATTACTTTTGTAAATGATTTCATGAACACAGCACATACAAGCTCATGTTAGATGCTTCAATCCAAAAACAGCTCAGCGCTCAAAAGTTCACGTCATTAAATCCTATTAAGAGGCAGACACTGGGCTCTACACCTCTTCAGCTCGTTCATTTCTTCCTGCAGTTGCAGTTTACATGAGGAGGCTGTGCTCCGTCACAGCTTTCTCTTCCTGTACCTGCAGCCTGACACAACCTGCTCTGGCAGGAGGACAGATCCCAGCTCCAGTGGAGAACGGGTTTGATTTTTTATCACCTTCCTACGCCTGTCAGGATGATGGAGGACACAGATCTTGAAAATTCACCTAAGGGTCTGCTCTCCTATTTATCCAGGGGAACTTTTTCTTTTTTAAATCTCGGATCACTTCTAGAGCAGAGAATGACCTGAGCTTGTTTGTAATGAGGGCCAAATGGCAGTGATGGACGCAGCTATTTCCACACTGTAAGCCATAAATAATGAGCACTGAGCTTGTCCCTCTACAGGGACATAAAGAAAGAACCTCGTCTGTAAACGGCTCTCTGGTGATAGCTGAACTACAACAGTGACACAAATTAGACCCTCCTTCAGAACGTTTTTAGTGGACTTTATTGTGGAATGACTTCATCGGCTTTGCATATTTTGCTGGCAGTTAATGAGACAACATCCAGAGGACATCATGTGTTTGAATGCTGCGTCTAAATATAGTCTTGGTGTAGTGGCCACAGTTCAGCTCTTTGTTAAGTAGCACAATCACAGGTTTGCTGGAGATATCATTACACCTGAAACTCTTCACATTATAACAGAACAAAAAGATGACTTTAACTGTCCTTTCACCACGGAGCTTAGCTAACATGCCAGTAATGTCCCTGCAGTCAGCTACAGACAGAAATGAACATTTCTAATAATTTACTAAACTAAGTGTTTACAGCTGTGAAACAGGAGGAGGCTCAAGAAGCCTGGAGAGCAGGCCGGCAAGAAATCAGAGAAAAGCTTGGCTAAGAGAATTTAAGCTGTGGTGAAGGAAGGTGGTCATACAAACACTGACTTTCAATCTATCCATCTGCTTCTTGATGCGTCCGCAATCATCCAGGTAAGGAAATCTCCAAGAGTTGATTCTGTTCATCTGGACGTAGCGTTTTGTGGGAGAAACGTTTCGTCACTCATCCAGGTGACTTCTTCAGTCTCAGCTGACTGCAGGTTTCCCCACTGAAGGGCTGGTTTCAGTTATTATGCAAATGTCCTGTTTATAAGGTTGGAAACCTGCACAGAAAGACCTGATGGAGGAACTGAACTCAGGACCTTGTGCATTACATGCACATGAGGGGCCACGTAAAGTTGCAACATAAGGCAGCGCTCTGTCCTTAATTTAACTCTGCTGTGTAGTTTGATCATTTTCACTTCCATCAATGATGTGGCATCCCACTGTTCCCAACACATGTTCCAGTTCATTTCATAACAGATACCAGCAGGATTTTCCCCATTTGACTGGTTTTCAAAGTGTCCCTTTGGGTTTTTGAGCAGATTGTAATGAAACAAGATGTGAAAAAATCACTAACAAAAGATCCAAGTACAATTTTTGTTTTTATTGCAGCACGGTGGTTAGCACTGTTGCTGCACAGCAAGAAGGTCCTGAGTTCAATTCCACCATCAGGCCGGGGTCTTTCTGTGTGGAGTTTGCATGTTCTCCCCGTGTTTGCGTGGGTTCCCTCCGGGTACTCCGGCTTCCTCCCACCGTCCAAAGACATGCAGCTTGTGGGGATAGGTTAATTGGATAATCCAAATTGCCACTAGGTTTGAATGTGCGAGTGAATGGTTGTCTGTCCCTGTGTGTTGGCCCTGCGACAGACTGGCGACCTGTCCAGGGTGGACCCCGCCTTTCGCCCTATGACAGCTGGGATAGGCTCCAGCGCCCCCCGCGACCCTGAAAAGGATAAGCTGAAGCGAATGGATGGATGGATGTAATGAAACAGTGTGCAGCCAAAGACTTAAACTGAACATGGATTTGAATTGAACGATTGTATTTTCACTGGTGCATTCCTGTCATACAGCAGAGAACCACTAAAAATGTGAGTGCAGTGGAGGTGCTGAGCAGGACGACAACGAGCACAAACTAGAACTGAAAATATCTGAAATATCATCTCTTTGATAAACATATAAATGATGCATCAAAAGCCAGAGATTAGGCTTTGATTCACAGACAGACTGGAGGTCAGTATGAACACATGTCCATACTGTGACTACAACGGTCTCCTACAGAAGATCTCCAAGCCTGGAGTGGAGAAAACTCAGAAACCTTTATGCTAACAGATATCTGTGATTAAAAACTGCGTTTGAGACTTTGTTTCACACTGAGATGGGGTCATGATTAATGAGTACTAGCAGAGCACGGAGACTTTTAGATGTTGTTTTGGTCTTTAAAGATGTGAGTCACCGGATGCAAACACTTTTTAAACCTTCATCTAAAAGTTCTTCTAAAAAGTCGGAAATTTTTAATTGATTTTTAATTTACTCTTGTGTAACAGCTGATCCAACGACCACAGTCAGCCACACCTCCCTTTGAGCTCTTTTGTGGCTCGTGCATTTATTTATTTTCTCGTACCAGAAGCTATTTTTAGCCTGGCAGCAGAGATAAGCTCTCATTGGGAGTTCAGCATTGGGAGTGCTCAGCTAACAGACCAAACAGCTCTGCAGTCTTTAACAATGAGAAGGGCTAATATTACCACTGCATCTGTAGCTGGTTGGATGCTACTGCTGATGTGTAGTTATTAAAGAAAGAAACAGCACATGAGCAACTCAGCTAAGGTTGTGAATATGTCAGATTACCTGTTTGCAGCTTTATTTAGAGAGGAGCCCTCACACACTCAGACTCATGCAGGACAAACACAGTGTAGTAATGCTGGCTCAGCTGCACCTGCTCAGAGCTACTGCTGAGTCTGTACGTGGTCACACAAAAGCTCTCAGCTGCTTCATCTTTCTCACCTACATGTGAACCAAGCTTCACAGCTTCACATATCCATGCTACATTCACAACAACACTCGAATTATTATTACAACTTGTATCTATTCTGGGGCAATGTTTGGCATTTGACTTGTAATAAGAAATATTGATATGTCTTCTGTTTAGCGTCAAACATACTTGAAGGTCATTAAATGTAACGATTATCTGACAGACTGAAGCAGCAGCGACTGACCTGTGCTGTTGTTACAGGAAGACCTCACACAGACATCCTGACTCATATCTGTGAGACCACTGGACCAGACTGGCTAATCGAATGTGTAATGCCAAAGCATTAAAAAATAAACTTATTAGTTCATGCTGAGAGCCACGGTCCACTGCCACACATGCACACAGACACGCTCTGTGATGCTTACAGTAAGGACAGAGCGGCACAAATACACGTGTTTGCAGTTTGCAGAGCTCCAACACACAAAGATAAAGGACAAACGCCCCTCAGCACTCTCTGTGCTCTGGTGGACAAACAGACCAGAGACAAGCCGGTGTACACACAGTCGTACACACGGGCGTACAAACAGG
>NW_024582579.1:717955-724220 GCF_018398535.1 Haplochromis burtoni
GTACAAACAGACGTACACACGGGCGTACAAACAGGGGTTAAAATGCTTTTACATCCTCTAAGTTTAAATAGTAGATTCAGTCAGCCTAACATTTCTGACATGCAGGACAAAAACGTCTTCAA
Organism: Haplochromis burtoni; assembly: GCF_018398535.1. Classification (NCBI taxonomy): domain Eukaryota; kingdom Metazoa; phylum Chordata; class Actinopteri; order Cichliformes; family Cichlidae; genus Haplochromis; species Haplochromis burtoni. The sequence continues at coordinate 718,078 of NW_024582579.1, forward strand.
TCAAACTTCAACGGCTGATCTGTTCTGTACTGATCACACGGTGTTATCACTTCCCGTTGTCAGTGAATCACCGTAAGAACCAGCCGAGGATTTTATATGATACTGTAACAGGTGTTACATGATGTTTGCAGTCCATCGATCTGATACGCTGTCAAAATCAGACGTGATCTGTTTATTATCCCTGCAGAATTTGTTTCCAACACAACCACATGAGCAGGCTTGCTGACTTTCTTTGGCATGTCATGACACACGGGTCTCCAACAGTCTGAAACATGAGAAGGACGAAGTGGCAAAAACTGAGTAAAGATATTCAAACACAACACTCTGTAGAGGTCACGAGTACGGGATGTGTCCGTGTTTCTAATTTCTTAGAAACACGTGTAAGTCCTCAGCTGTGTCCCTGTGACTGGCAGTTTGCTCCAATCAGCGGCCACATTGTTCTGAAACACATCAAATACTCTGAGTGTGCTGATGACGAAGGTCCTCAGTTCCCTTGTGCTGGACATAAAGCCACCTATTTGTGATCACTTCCTCTTCGGACACTGTTACACACTTTGCCTTTAAAATTAGAGACCAGAGAGAACTTTAACCAAGCATGCTGCATTGTTCAGTGATGAAAATCTCCAAACATCCATATCTCATCATTTACAGTCAAAGCCATATCTCAAAGACCAAGTGAAACACCTGATAAAGCAACAGCTGAGTTAGAACAGCAGGCTCGGTGACCTCTGGGTTCAAACTGGCACCGTTTATCGCTTTGACCTGTGGGCGTGTCTGTGATTGTGTCAGCTGATCCTTTTGGCCCCTGACGACCAGGAGCTCTGTCCATCCTCGCATATGCTGCTAGTTTTTATGGATGTCACATGACGTTTAAGGACGGTAACAACCTTTTCATCATCTGATCATCTGTCATGGATGCTTTTCATTTGACTTTTCAATGTATTTTTCCTTTTTATGCTGGAAACTGCACCTTGGAACAGCTGCAGTTTTCACAGTATCAGTTTCTTGAATCTGCACTAAATAAGCCGTCTTATTTTTGTGAAACGGCATTCACGTACATGCTCGTGTACTGCTCAGGATGGTGGCTATCCTACCGCAATCAGCACCCAAACTGGAAAAGCTCGTGTGTTTGCACGGCTCAGATTAATGACAGCTTCAGTTTTTCCCACCGTTTGTTATTTTAAGAAAGCTGAACTGTGGAAACTGAGTAAATATGAAGCTTTTAAACAGTCGAACGCTCTGTTAAATGAAGTCTTAACTTAGCATGTCTAACAATACAAGCTGTTTTATCTGTCCAACAGCCGACTGATTAGATTGTGATCACAAACAACCCTTTTTGATAAGCAGGGAACAAGTGATTGCTAAAGATGGGCAGATATGTATCCTGTGACACGCCAGCAGAAGGTTGTCAGACTCAGCTCGTGTTGTTGCAGTGAAAGAGAGGACAGCAGAAACCGTCTAACATCCCTGCCTACCTTTAACAAACCAAATGAAACTGGATGACGGCTGGTGCAGAGCTAACTCAGCACTTGGGCCCATATTTGTTTGACTGTTTCATCCATGTGCATCCAGGCACCAGCCGACAACCACACGCTGACATGTTAGCGAGTTCTTCACCATGTGTGTGATGAAGACACAACATTCGCCAGAGTACGCCATATGGGAGCCAACACAAAAAGATCTGTAACAACAAACCCAATGAGCCGCTTAAATCACCATCACCCGGCATGAAGACGCTAACACATGGCTGAATCCAAATGTAGCCAGAGCACAGAGCCAGCAACACTGACACTGGCCTCTGTGAGCAGTGAGAAGCACAAGTATGGGGGAACTCCAGGCCTCGAGGGCCGGGGTCCTGCAGGTTTAGATGTGTCCTTGAGCCAACACAGCTGATTTAAATGACCTCCTCAACACAGCTGAAGTTCTCCAGAGGCCTGGTAATGAACTAATCATGTGATTCTGACCCAGGGTGAGATATAAAACCTGCAGGACACGGGCCCTCGAGGCCTGGAGGTGCCCACCTCTGGTCTACGGTAACAGTGAAATCAAAGTGTTGGCTCGCCTTCGTCCGTCAGCCGGAGACTCACAGCGACAGAGTTTAACGGTGGAAGCACAACGTTGGTGTAACTCCAACACACTAACCTTTGAAACAACACCAAACCAATTCGACTTCTCCACTGTCTTGAACATGTTACCTAGCAACATTGTATCCCTGCAGTGACTTTGTGCGTGTGTGTGTGTTGATTTTGTGCTGCAAGAGGAATCTCCATGGAAACAACAACAGGCAGACACAACAGCACAGCTTGACTCACCTGAAAATCATCTGTCCTACAGATAAAGCGCAGGCGAATGAGCCGAGCCTTTGTTTGTGGCTCGTAGTGCCCAAAGAGGACCTTCAGCCAATAAGATCATACAAGAGAAATCCAGACACGGATTACATCGTAAATGTTAATCACTACTCTAACACACTCCCTGCACACCTGTTATGATGACAACTCAAATAAGATGTGAAGCTTGCATCAATGCGGAGCAGATTTAAATGAATTTGGCTTTTATGCATGATTTGTTTTATTGGTAAGCACGAACAACACAGTATGGGGAAAAAATCATCCACAACTCGGTTATTCACGTCCTGTCTTTCTAAAGAACTGACAGTCTGAAGGTGCTTTCATATACAGGGATGAGGTTATCCTAGCTAGTTGACTTTTAACAAAAAGCACTTCTACCTTACAAGACAGATTCTTTCATAGCACACTCGGTCATACTCTATAACTTTGATATGTGGAATTGATGAGCCAGGGATCAAAACATCAATCTTCCAGTTAGTTGATGATCTTGAGCCACTGCCTTCCTATTTATATGTTCGACCAATCAACAAACACATGTCAAGCAACAGTCATCTTTGGCTGGCTCTCTACTCTGTGGTAGAACTAAAACAAAGCCCCAGTAAGTGACCCCACTGGACTTCCTGCACCATGGACACTGTGGGACACTGTCCAAGTTAAAGTCCATCTGGATCTGAGCGTCACTTGTAAGGCAGCTGAGTAGAGCTGATACGCTGCAATAGGTATCGGCTGCTGGGGATTCCCATAATGCACCGACTGTTTCCTCTTCAGTCACCCACACTGCTTTGCATTTAATCTTTAGTTATTATTACAATTAAATGCAAAGTGGTTATTATTAATCTCCGGCTCTCTTCCACACTGTGCCTGTTTTCCTGCCTCCCTTGATTGTTGGGGATTTCTCTGTGTTACTGTTGGATCTTTACCTTAAAAGCACCTTCAGGCTATTTGTTGTGATTTTCAATTCACTTCAGTTTTACTTATACATCGCCAATCACATCACCAGTCGCCTCAACAATCGCCTTTATATTCTGGATTTAACAGGAAGCCAATGAAGGGAAGCCAAAACAGGAGAAATATGCTCTCTCTTTCTAGTCCCTGTCAGGACTCTTGCTGCAGCATTTTGGATTAGCTGAAGGCTTTTCAGGGAGTTTTTTGGACATCCTGATAATAATGAATTACAGTCGTCCAGCCTGGAAGTAATAAATGCATGAACTAGTTTTTCAGCGTCACTCTGAGACAGGATATTTCTAACTTTAGAGATGTTGCGCAAATGGAAGAAAGCAGTCTTACATATTTGTTTAATATGTGCATTGAAGGACATGTCCTGGTCAAAAATGACTCCAAGGTTCCTCACAGCGTTACTGGAGGCCAAGGTAATGCCATCCAGAGTAAGAATCTGTTAGATACCATATTTCTAAGCTTTTCAGGGCCGAGTACAATAACCTCAGTTTGATCTGAATTAAGAAGCAGAAAGTTAGCGGCCATCCAGGTCTTTATGTCTTTAAGACATTCCTGCAGTTTAACTCATTGGTGTGTGTCATCTGGCTTCATGGACAGATAGAGCTGGGTGTCATCTGCATAGCAGTGTAAATGTATGCTATGTCTTCTAATGATGCTGCCTAAGGGAAGCATGTATAATGTAAACAGAATTGGTCCTAGCACTGAACCCTGTGGAACTCCATAATTAACCTCAGTGTGTGAAGAGGACTCTCCATTTACATGCACAAACTGGAGTCTATTAGATAGATATGATACAAACCACTGCAGCGCAGTACCTGTAATACCTACAGCATGTTCTAATCGCTCTAATAGGATATTATGGTCGACAGTATCGAACGCTGCACTGAGGTCTAGCAGGACAAGCACAGAGATGAGTCCACTGTCAGAGGCCATAAGAAGATCATTTGTAACCTTCACTAAAGCTGTTTCTGTGCTGTGATGAGCTCTGAAACCTGACTGAAACTCTTCAAATAAGCCATTCCTCTGCAGATGATCTGTTAGCTGTTTGACAACTACTCTTTCAAGGATTTTTGATATGAAAGGAAGGTTGGAGATTGGCCTATAATTAGCTAAGACTGCTGGGTCTAGAGATGGCTTTTTGAGTAAAGGTTTAACTACAGCTAGCTTGAAGGCCTGTGGTACATAGCCGATCATTAGAGATAGGTTGATCATATTTAAGATCGAAGAATTAATTAATGGCAGGACTTCTTTGAGCAGTTTTGTAGGAATGGGGTCTAAAAGACACGTTGATGGTTTGGAGGAAGTAATTATTGAAGTTAACTCAGAAAGATCAATTGGAGAAAAAGAGTCTAACTTAACATCAATGGTACTAAGAGTAGCTGTAGATAATATTACATCTGTGGGATGATTACTGGTATTTTTTCTCTATATGAAACTATGTGACATATTTATTTATTAATACCTGAGGAAATGATGCAACAGTCCCAAACTGTTAGTGTTGGTCAACAAACAAATAAAAGACATCACTATGCAGATATCATGAATAACGTCTTTAAAGATTCTCAATAACTAGCCGGTGTAGTTTATGCCCCCATAACTTATTAGGTTGTGTCCACTGTGATCATTTAGGCAAGCGATAAGACTGAATGTGACTCTAAATGGATGCAAATGTGTTTATGATAATACTTACTGTACTGTAGTGTATCCCATTATAGAGCTGTGAGATCCTACACCCAACAAAACTCTTTAGAACAAAATAACATGAAAACCAGCAAAAAGAGCAGAGAGGAGTTTACTGATGCTTTTGTTAATGAGCCAAGGTGAAGTATTACAAAGTTGACAGAGACAAATGAAAACTTTTCTTCTATAGACGTTAAGATTAAATCATTAGAGACTAGTATATTTTTAGTAATGGTTATATATTTAACCTGAGTATAAACAAGGCTAGGTGTGCAGTGATATATGTGAAACAATGAGTTCAAACAGAGATCAGCTGGACTCTCTGAGTGGCTCCTGATCTGTCAGTTCACAGTCACTGCAGGAAGAGATAAAAGCACAGTGGGAATGTGAAGCGTCTTCAGGGGTTTTCAACTACGTGTTTGGCCTGATTCACAGAGAGCTTTCATACAGCTTTCACTGCAGACACCAAAGCTTCCTGAGCACAGAAGCATTTTCAGCCTGATGCATACAGTACCACAAAGTATTTGGCCCATTGCTGATTTCTTAGTTTTTGCACATTTGTCACACTTTAATGTTTCAGATCACAATAAAACAAAAGGCTTGATCCCCAAACATTTGACAAGCTGACAAGACAACCGTTGAGCTTTCTGGACGGTTTGCGTCATCAGAAGAACGTCGTACCAACAGTCACATATGTTGGCGCTTGTTCGGCTGGTCCGCGGTTGCTTTGCTGCTTTAGGAGTTGCAGTATTTGCGTATTCGATGGAACCGTGAGTTCTGCTCTCAAGCAGAATCACCCGAAGAACAGACAATGATCCAAAACACACTACCAAGTCCAGCTCGGGACAATGAAGGACCTAAATCAGACTGAGATGCTTAAACAGGACACTCATGCTCAAAAATCCTCTGATGTGACTGAATTCAAATAACTGTGGAAAAATGAGTGGAACAAAATTCAGTTTTTGAAAAAGCTTGACTGCAGTTCTTGCTGCCGAGCGTGGCCCAATCACCTTAAAGGTTTAGGGAGCAGTTATATTTCCACACGTGGACACACAGGTTTACATAGTCCCGTGATCGTTAGGGATGGGTATCGAAAACCGGTTCTTGTCATTTACCTGGCAGGAAACACGGCGGCTCAAACGCTCAAAAGTTTGGTTA
>NW_024582579.1:725028-734127 GCF_018398535.1 Haplochromis burtoni
TATCAATACCCATCCCTAGTGATCGTAAACATTTAATTGTGACAAATATGAGAAAAATAAGGGGGCAAATTTTTTATAGCATTGTATTTGGGATTTATGCCTCCATGTTAAATCTACATATGGGTACACCATAAGCACCAACCTGTCTGAAAGCCTGTGCTGTGATGCAGAGTGCACCTCCCTGGAAATAAGCGTTCTGAGCGTTCACACTAGAGCGCGTTTGATCAAAAAAATCAGAATTGAGCATCAAGACCTGCAGAGTGAACGTAGCCGTACTTGTTTCGATTGTGGCTGGCACAGCATGTAAAACACCAGCACACAGCCACCAGATCAAACACCGTGCACAAGCATCAATGCTGCAAACGCTCGGCGCTTAAATAAGCTGTCACAGTCTACAGAGAGTCAGCACAGAAGTCTAAATGGGCTGTGACAGGCATGCGAGTACAACTGTTAATTATCACTGCTAAGTATCTCTTTTTTCTCTCAGTATTTGGTGAGTCGCAGGTGGAGCGTGGTTGATGCATGCTTCCTCTGCTCAGGCAAGAATTATTTATTACTGCTTACTAATACACATGTGCTCGAGGCCACGTGATAACACAGAAGACTCTGTTATCAATCTGTTGTTTTGTTTTTCGCTTTGCAGGCCTTGAATGTATCTTAGTCCTGTTAAATCATTTCCTAATAGCTAATAAATAATATTCATGGCATAATGCATAACTGAGTGAAGTTTGCAGAGCATGAAGACCAGACATCAGTGGCTATGAGTCGTGTCTGCTGCCCTGCTCCCTCTGCTGCTCCTATAAAGCCCAGAGCTGCCTTACAGGAAACAAGAATTGCAAAACATTTATTTTCTTTCAAAGTTATGGTTCACTTTATCAGTTTTCACCATCTCCACTGTGTTTTCTGCTGAGTGCGTGTGCTCGTCACAGATGAGACGCTGCAGCTTCATGACACTGAGATTTTCCCGTTGATATGGCTTAGAGGAAAAAACCAAAACATGCCCCACAATGCTAACCACACAGACTGTGACATATATGCATATGATACAGCTGTGTACCACACATTTTGGGACCAGGTGCTGCACGTGAAATCTTCAAACGACTGCATCTGTTATCGAGGTACTCCTGATCTTAGCTGCTGAACCACAGGAAATGACTCCTTTGCAGATAGATGTTGGTTTACTCATTTGGGTATGTCATAACTCTCCATTCCTTCAATAATACCTAGAGCTGGGCCGTATCATACCGTTCACGGTAACACCGGTGTAATGTTGGGCAACGATAAGAAAATGAAATATAAAATAGAATATGGGTAAAACGCGCATGTGCAGCCTTTGTTTTCATACACACATGGCGGCGAAAGTGGATCGTTGAATGAAACAGATGAACCTGAACTGGTTTGTAAAAATGCTGCAGCTTCACTGGTGTGGAACTGGTTTAGCTTTCGTCCGTCAGATACACAACAAAGCACTGTTTTTGGTAGCGCATGCTAGCGGGCCGTCGTTATTACCGTGTTGTTTGGAAAATACGGCGCACATTGAGTAGAGCGGGTGAACAAATAAAGTACTGTCAAAACTGCAGTACTATCATATTAGTATCATAATACACACTGTGCATGGATTATTTAGAAAAGTGAAGGTGTTGGCATATCAAAGGAAACACCTTCCAATCTCTCATCATGCAGCATGAACTCAACTAGGGCTGCCACAAACCATTATTTTGATAGTCGACTAATCAGATCATCATCCATTGGACGTAAGACGTACAGCTTATTGCACCAGCAGCATCTGCTCTTATATAACTATCATTAGCTTACAGCTTTAAGTGTTTAAGGTGCTAACTAAAAATAAAGACAAGATGATAGTTTATTAAATTTTAATGAAATCTGCAGATTGTTTCGGTGAAGTTTAATAAACTCCTTGCTATCTAAAATATAACAGGACACCGGAGTAATTCTCGAGCATCTCACACTTCTGATAATCAGCTGTCTGCTTGACTGTTTATTCAGCTGTGTAAAAACTATCTTAATCTCAGCCAAACCGATTTACTCAGGAACAAATAAAATACTAAAAAGCCAAACAATAACATTTTTAAGTTATCTAAGTGACTTATATATCATGTTTAACCTGAGTAGCTGAAGCGGCTGGGTTTGAAAACGATTTGCGGGAGTCCGGTGTTCTCACGGCGCTAGTGACCTAGCCCCCGGCTAGCTATCGAGCTAGTGGGTAACAGACGTCTCCGAAAACGTCGGAGCGCTTTTGAAAATATGTCGGTGTCTCTGATAAACTGAGCAGATATTTGAGGTTTACACAGCTACATTCTCGCCTGAAAATATGTTAAACGTTTATTTTGTGACCCAGAAAGAATAATAAGAGTAATATTAAAACTAACTAGCTGCCGCCATTGTTGGAAACTAAGCTGGGCCGCGCTATGAATTCTGGGACACAGCTGCTTCTTCTTCTTCGGGGTTTAACGGCAGCTGGCATCCTTGTACATGCAGTGCTGCCATCTTCTGTTTCAGTCCGTTATTACACTCTTAAATCCTGCTACTTATCCTGTGTCTTTTGCTGATCTTACAAAGCTTCAAACGACCGTCGACTATTAAATCAGTCGTCGACGATTTTGATAGTCGAGTAATCGTGACTAGTCGACAATCGTGGCAGCCCTAACTCAACATATTTTGGTCTGTCTCCAACTGCAACTCAACTTACAGCTGGACAATTCATTCCAGCTCTTGTCTGTCACAGTTCAGACCTGTGCTTTGTCGCTTCCACATATATACTTCATGTTGAGAAAACACACCACGTGTTGGGTCAACACATGGTAAGCTTTTCATCGAGGAAATGTTCAGCTATAGAAAGCTGGTTTAAAACAAGCTGAAGCAGTGTTCTCGCATCACTGCAGGAGTTTGTTATTGTGCAGAAACCATGGTTACGCCCATGCTAGGTGGGTTTTCATCAGCTCAGTGTTTATCAGTCAAGTGCATATCATTTTGTCCATGAGGCAAAATGTGAAAATACAAAAAACCCACAGCTTGTTGATTGTGTCGAGCCTAAATGTTAACTGACACTTACTAAAACTTTAAAATGATTACTAACAGCTGTGTGTAGATGATGACATCACCATTCTACCGTCACTACACAGTGAAAGCAGCGTTTAGCTTTTATTATCATGCTGACTGAAAACACAACAAGTTCAGGAAATTATTAATAGGCATAGAAAAAGCATTATTTAACATTACCAAAGACAGCTGTGAACAAACGGTGCATGTTTTGGGAAATTTACAAAGACTCAGATATATACAAACTCCTCTATTTTATTTTCAGTTCTTGAACACACCGTTAAAGTCGGAGTGACTGAGATGGAAACATGAACAATAAATGTGAGCTCTGCCTTCTTGCCTTTCATCTCACCAAATTTCTGCTCTCAGGTCCTGAACTCTCGCTCTAACACCAGAAATCTTTAGTCAGCTACGACACGAATCTGAACATGAAACGAGAAAAGACGACCATCACTGACTCAATCAAACCTTTGCTCCCTTTTTCTGGCTCTTACTTCTTACAAACAGATTCAATGAGAGCAATAATAGTAAAATCCTCCACACAGAGCTCGACCACACTGTCATGTCTAAGTGTAAGCGTTGCTCTTGCAGTAATGAGCACCTGTCACACTACCACACTGTCGACTGTGACGTTCATCTGCCGGTCTTTCCTGAGGCCACACACCGGCAGCGTCAGCCTCAGGTATGCGTGAGCACAGCTTCAGCTTATCTTTGCCTCCCTCACACTGCAGCTGTAAGAACACACAGATAACGGGGCTGTTGATGTCAGCGTCCGTTCTCTCTGTGGTGACAGAGAAACAACTCAGCAGTTAACCAGCTCACACCGCATCACTTATACTCACGATTACTGTGACTGCATCTGGATGTTTTAGACTGGCCCGAGGTGGGGGGCCGGGGGGGTTGTTAGAAGTGCTTTTCCCACACGTTTACAGCCACACATGACCTTGCAAATCACTGCAAATGGTGATGTATTATACAAACAGGCTCAGTGTCCAGTGTCCTTGAAAGACGTGTCTTCAAATCCGACAGTCACAACACAGTTTGGCACAGCCGGCTGTGTTTGTGCTCGGCACTCACAAAAGCTCCTCAGCTCTGCTGTTCTGTTAACCCCCCTCACTGTTATTTATGCTGCTTTATATTCATTTTCATTACTCTAACAACTGTTTTTGGATTAGAAGGTTTGCCATTGCAAAAGGTAAAATAACAATAATGAAATTCATTTTAAGAACACGCTCATCAAAACTTCATGTTGGTCACAGAATTAAAGAATATCAATGTTTAAATCCTCATCAGGCCCTCCTATGATCCACTCTCTTATCCTCTTTACCTCACACAGTGTGTCACACACAGAAGCTACCTGTGCACTGAGCCTTAAAGGGGGCGTGGCTGTCCTGAGGGCAGCCCCCCCTGCACACATCAAAGGGTTATTAGCATTTACTTCTTAGTTTGAGTTTTAAGCAACAAGTTCTCCATCACACTGATTATATTAATGATCTGCTGAATCATTTGCTGTTGCTGTCTGAAGCAGCTGTTTCACCTTCGATCGACCTCAGGGGATCCTTTAAGTTCAGCTGTGTTCGATTTGGGCACAAAAAGAAAACGTCGTGATTCAGGATGCTGAGAATGAAACGGGATGAGACTCAGAATGACACCTGGTAAACCTTTTAAACTAAAAACAGGCACCATGTCTAACAGCCTGCTATTTCCATTGAGACTTTCTTGTCTTGCTGACTGCTCAGAGCCAGTGTAGATCGTATTTGCAGATCTATCCCATTTTCACACCAACGTGTGCAACATGATGTGTGTTTGTAGTGTGGTAGGCCACACTGGTAGCACAGTCAGACCAGTGTGGTTTTACATCTGAGTCTTGTTTGTGGCACAAATCATCATTTTAAAGATGGAAAGCATTTACATCCTCCTGAAGCTGATCCCCTCACCGCTGACGTCACACAGCATTGTGACCTTTCATAGTTACACAGTGACACTTCACACACAGTCTAGTGCCAAAGGGTAATACTGAGGAAGTCAGCGTGGTTTTCTTGTGTATGTGAAATGAATGAGGTTTCCTCTTAAAGTGCAGCAAAGGAAGTGCTATACATACAGTACATGTGAGCACGACTGTGGTTATGCTTGATTACTGTGTGCACATGTGCATGAATGTATGTTAGCAACGCTGCGGAGACAAATCAAACCACTGTTAACGGCTACACTACAGTTAGGGTTAGGCTGCGTGTCTAGGCTCTGACGTCAAGTCATATTAATCCCAAGTGACAGAAGCATGGTGTGGCTGCGTGTGATAGAATATGCAACTGCCTGTAATTATGTCTCTAACAGAGTCAGCAGGAGGAGGATACTGCAGCACTTCCCTCTACAGGATAGGACAGCATAACTAATGAGAGGCTAATCATTAATCCAGCACAGAGACATGATTTGCATAGCTGATATATGCACACCGATGACCTCATTCTCTCTCTCACACACACACACACACACACACACACACACACACACACACCACTGCAGAGACAGGCTTAGTCAGCTGTAGAAAACTGCAGACAGAGAAGAGAGGAAATAAACGAGGATGGAGGCACAAAAACAGGCAAAAACAAAGAGCTGTAGAATCACTTATCACAGCCAGTGGACATGTTTCCTATAACTGTTGGCACATTAAATTAGCTCGTTGTTCCAGGTCACAGATTAGGTTTTAAAGACAGACAAACAGAGCTGCTCTTGCACACCTTGAGAACCTGCCACAATCCTCCCCCGTCCTTATAAATGAGCTCACAGCACAGGGTCACCCTCCTTTGTGTTTGATCACAGACTGCAAAACACACTGCAGTTATATTTCACACCAGCTGGTGAGGTCACAGATGGGCCCTTTACACAGTTTCCTGCTGCTCCATCTGATGCCAACTTTACTGACGGTACCAAAAATGTTGAATTAAAACACTGATTTTGTATAAAAAGCCTCATTTTAAAAACAGCGAAGTTTCACACAAAGTTATTATGATTTTGGGCTAAATGACGAAGCCAACTGAGGTTGTGTTTTTGAGCCCGAGTTGGAAACATCGCAGTACCAGAGGAAAACATGGATCCAATTCTGAAAACAAATGTCCTGCAATCAGAGGCCAGAATCAGGTCAGTCCAAAATATCTGAGCTCTACATTAGCTGCTGGGTTATATTAACTTCTTGTTTATAATGTCTAAGTAGGGCTGGGTCATAGCATACTGTTCACAGTAATACCAGTATAATGTTGGGTAACCACAATGAAATGAAATATAAAATAGAGTATGGGTAAAACGCGCATGCACAGTGCCTTTGTTTACATACGCACATGGCGGTGACGGAGAATGAGAAGAGTGAAAGCGGATCGTTGAATGAAACTACGGAGCCCCCCAGGGGACATGGGAGAAAAAAAAATTAGGGAGGAAAAAAAAAAAAATTAGGGAGGAAAAAAAAAAAATTAGGGAGGAAAAAAAAATTAGGGAGGAAAAAAAAAATAAGACTGACTTTTGCGAGATCTCGCAAAAGTATTGCGAGCGCTCGCAAAAGTATTGCGAGATCTCGCAATAAGTATTGCGAGCGCTCGCAAAAGTATTGCGAGATCTCGCAAAAGTTTTAGCCGCATTCTTCGGAGGCCGCCAGCTCGAAGCCGACCGGGAGGTCGAGGCACGATGTGCCGGGAAAGCGGTGTTCCTCCCGGCTGTAGTAGGTCTCGACTTCCCGTTAGCTTCGAGCTAGTGGCCGCCAGCTCGAAGCCGACCGGGAGGTCGAGGCACGATGTGCCGGGAAAGCGGTGTTCCTCCCGGCTGTAGTAGGTCTCGACTTCCCGTTAGCTTCGAGCTAGTGGCCGCCAGCTCGAAGCCGACCGGGAGGTCGAGGCACGATGTGCCGGGAAAGCGGTGTTCCTCCCGGCTGTAGTAGGTCTCGACCTCCCGTTAGCTTCGAGCTAGTGGGTGTCAGATCTCCAAAAACCTCGGAGCTCTTTTGCAAATATGTGATGTCTTGTAAACCGAGCAGGTATCTGACGTTTACACAACTACATTCACGCCTCAAAATATCTTAAAAGTGTATTTTGTGACCCAGAAAGAGTAATATTACAACTAAGTAGCTGCCGCCATTGTTGGAGTTTTGCGAGATCTCGCAATACTTTTGCGAGCGCTCGCAATACTTATTGCGAGATCTCGCAATACTTTTGCGAGATCTCGCAATACTTTTGCGAGCGCTCGCAATACTTTTGCGAGATCTCGCAAAAGTCCGTCTTAATTTTTTTTTTCCTCCCTAATTTTTTTTTTTTCCTCCCCAATTTTTTTTTCTCCCATGTCCCCTGGGGGGCTCCGTTTTTTGCACTAATAAAGTTGTGGAGTTGTAAAGTATTTTGTCTGGTGTCAATCATATCGTCAGTTATATCGTTAGCACAAATTTTCAAATGTATTAAAATATTAAATATTTTTGGCTATATCGCCCTGCTCTAATAATACCTGTCTACTAATAATAAATCATGGATATGGAACAGTTTCATGAATATCAAGGCCAAAAAGGGCACACGTATACGGTTAGGTTCACATAACTGTAACAAACTAACTGACAAGCAGCCTCGTGAAAGCAGCTTGGCAACACTTCAGGGCAGCTGATATTGTTTAGTGTTAATGAATCAGGTTTTTCAGGGTCCATTCATTTGCACTGATTTATAAAACCTGCTTTTGAATACTTATGATGTGTCACAGAAGCTTTCCCCTCTGACAAAAGTCATGAAAGAAGGCCGGTCCTTTGAGAATTTCTGGTCGTTCCTCTTGGACTGTGTTGTCGTGTTCAGAAGAGCAGACTGGTGCCAGTGTGATTTCCTTCACCAGAAAAATCTCTCTTATCTAAAAAGCCTCTTTCATCTTTTGCAAAACGTCTTAAGTCGGATTTTTTTCATTCAAAATATGAGGGGATAAAATTTAACTCTGGCAAGAGGATGGAGATTTGCTGCTGGTGTGTGTGCATATGTGTGTGCGCACATGCACGTGCCTCATCTGGTTAATGGGTCACAAAATTCAGCAGTGAGCTCTGTTGAGAGGGAAAGCTTCTTTTAAAGTTGGCAATGCCTCAAATGTTGCCTCCACCTTTCAGCTGTGCTGAAGGTGCTGAGACGCTGGTGGAAGCTCTGGATTCGTTAAGGAATTTATTTTAGATTTGTTAGTTTGGTCGTGTGTCAAAGGAATTCTGTATTTGCTGTTTGACAGGCAGCAACACAATCTCCCTGTGGGAGCACGCCACAGCGACAGCTGCTGCATCCTGGGTAGAAAGCTAGTTAGTGCAAGTATTCAAACTGATGCAGCACAACAAAAACAAGGAGACCAAAACTTATATAGTTATATATATGATATAGTTATTTATGCTGTAGGATCTGATTGTGAGGGTGGCTCACGTGAACACTGACTCGTATGCTTGGTTGTGTTTTTGGTCACATTGTTACGATGCCATAGTGATATTTGAAATATTAAACATTATCACTTAATATTTCCTCTATCAAACATTCATCTGACACTAAAATGATGTTACTGTGACCCCTGACCTGGGGTCACAGTAAACATACCACATGTGTGACAGTGGGTCACGATCCCTGCTGTGCATGCAGATGTAACGTCTTAGTGAACACTACAGGGGGAGAGCAGCTATACAGCGTAAAGTGTTGCACGATGCTGAAGTGTGAACCACAGCAACACTTGACAGACGTGGTGAACGACCCTCCTGCTGCTTTCAAAGCCTAAATTCAATCAGATCACTTTTTCACAGGAGAGGCGGAGTCACCTTAGCTTAAAAGAAGATCATCCCTCCCACCTCCACTTTTTGCAGGTCTGTGCTTTGAGCATGAACCTCGACTGAGTCACAAAGTAATAAACATCCATAAGTCCCAGCTGTGACGTGGTGTGCACAGAGGATCTGAGTGGATGTGCTGAGCTGCTTGTTAATCATTTTCTCAGTGTGGTGTGCAGGGCTGATAGCAACCACACACTGTGGATAACTGCTAAGGTACTGTGGAAGAAAAGCCA
>NW_024582579.1:734152-746959 GCF_018398535.1 Haplochromis burtoni
ATTGAGTAGAGCGGGTGAACAAATAAAGTACTGTCAAAACTGCAGTACTATCATATTAGTATCATAATACACACTGTGCATGGATTATTTAGAAAAGTGAAGGTGTTGGCATATCAAAGGAAACACCTTCCAATCTCTCATCATGCAGCATGAACTCAACTAGGGCTGCCACAAACCATTATTTTGATAGTCGACTAATCAGATCATCATCCATTGGACGTACAAGTACAGCTTATTGCACCAGCAGCATCTGCTCTTATATAACTATCATTAGCTTACAGCTTTAAGTGTTTAAGGTGCTAACTAAAAATAAAGACAAGATGTAGTTTATTAAATTTAATGAAATCTGCAGATTGTTTCGGTGAAGTTTAATAAACTCCTTGCTATCTAAAATATAACAGGACACCGGAGTAATTCTCGAGCATCTCACACTTCTGATAATCAGCTGTCTGCTTGATGTTTATTCAGCTGTGTAAAATAACTTTAATCTCAGCCAAACCGATTTACTCAGGAACAAATAAAATACTAAAAAAGCCAAACAATAACATTTTTAAGTTATCTAAGTGACTTATATATCATGTTTAACCTGAGTAGGAAGAGGCGGTGGGTTTGAAAAGATTTGCGGGAGTCCGGTGTTCTCACGGCGCTAGTGACCTAGCCCCCGGCTAGCTATCGAGCTAGTGGGTAACAGACGTCTCCGAAAACGTCGGAGCGCTTTTGAAAATATGTCGGTGTCTGATAAACTGAGCAGATATTTGAGGTTTACACAGCTACATTCTCGCCTGAAAATATGTTAAACGTTTATTTTGTGACCCAGAAAGAATAATAAGAGTAATATTAAAACTAACTAGCTGCCGCCATTGTTGGAAACTAAGCTGGGCCGCGCTATGAATTCTGGGACACAGCTGCTTCTTCTTCTTCGGGGTTTAACGGCAGCTGGCATCCTTGTACATGCAGTGCTGCCATCTTCTGTTTCAGTCCGTTATTACACTCTTAAATCCTGCTACTATTCTGGTCTTTTGCTGATCTTACAAAGCTTCAAACGACACGTCGACTATTAAATCAGTCGTCGACGATTTTGATAGTCGAGTAATCGTGACTAGTCGACTAATCGTGGCAGCCCTAACCAACATTGACTTATGCGTCACAGTCTGTCAGACTCAACTCCTACACGGAAATTATATCAGCTCTTGGTCCTGTCCCCAGTTACTGATGCTTTTGCCTTCCACATTATATACTGTCATGTTGAGAAAACACACCAACGTGTTGGGTCAACACATGGTAAGCTTTTCATCGGAAAGTGTTCAGCTATAGAAAGCTGGTTGTACAAACAACGGCTGAAGCGGGAATTTGGTTGTTCGGCTTGCCGAGGGAGTCCGCCACTGGCAGGGGAAGTGGTGGTAGGGGGAGATAGGCCTCCAAACCTTGGAGGGCCTGAGATGTCCCCAGAGAGGTGGCGTCTGACACCCAACCTGACATATAGACACAGACATACAGGCACACACAGACACAAACATCCATTCCCACCCTCATGCTCTCATATGCACTCACTCCACACTCAACCAACGTGGAGACAGACATAAAGAGACGCTGTACACACGATCACACTCCCCAAGCGTACTCTACAAACCGGGTCTAGGTACCCTTGCCCCTGGAGGGGGGAATTGCACCCAGACCCAGGTGGTGTTACCCTTTTCCCTGCGGTGGGGAGAGGCAGACCACCCCGACTCCGCAGCAGCAGGGAGGCCCCACACCCCAGACCGCAGTCGGACGGCCAACTCCTCCTCCTAGCCCTCCCGCTCCAGCAGGCCGCAGAGAATGGGGGTGGGAGAAGACTCCAAACCTCCCTCCACCCGCTCATTGTAGTGTTGATGCATGTGTGTTCTAAGGTGCAATTAAAACCCAGGAGGGCATGGAGCTACCTGCCAAGGAGCAGCAGGTAAGCGCATAGTCCCTCCTGATAGCCCTCAATGTCTACGTGTATTTAAAACCTTGAGAGGTGGACGCCAGGGTGAGGTGTACACCCATAGTTGGTAGTGATTAGGTATTTACTCACCCTGTGATGGCTGATAATTTAACACATACACGATGATTTCCTGCTGCCCACCGGACCATAGATTCCATTAATATGCTAGTGGGGTGTCAATTGAGAGAACTAGACTGAAATAAGGCCCTATATGTATGTGTAATGAGAGTGTGAGTAATGTGAATGTCTAAGTTGTGGGATAAAATTGAGGCAGAGGCAGCCAGAAGGGGACAGAGGGGGGGGGGGGTAGCCTCCTCTGCACCCTGGTGACATACCCCTACTCCAAGGCCCTGCATGTGTGGGTGGTTGTGAAGGAGCGGGAAGAGGGAGGCAGCTGGAGATGGGGAGGGAAGGAAGGGAGGGGCAGGTAACCCCTCCCTGGGGCCAGCTCCCCCGCTGACCCCAGTAGGCACTCCCACCCTTCGCGACCCGCCAGGGAAAGGGGGCCCAGGCCCATCAGACCGGGGCCCAGTGCAGTAGCGCCCCCCGGCTCCACAGAGCCCTGGACAGTCCACCCAACCCCACCACAGAGAAAACTGCACCCACCCCACCATCCACTCATCTTCCAGACTACATAAGACGGTAAACGCCCAGGCTGAGATCTTCCTCCACCTCTCCTGTATCTCCCCCTCCTGCAGAGAGTTCCTGAAGAGAAGAAAGCTCCTGCAAGATGTGACCATCCCCCCCACCAGTTGAAGAGCCCCCCAGGTGGCTCGATGCACCGGCGGCACCCTGCTCCAGGGCTGGGCCCCCATGCACCCACCCCCCCCCCAACACACCAACCAGGACCCAAGCCCCCGAGGCCCGGCCCGGGCCCCAGCCCAGAGACGGAGCGCCCCCAGAACCTCACGCCCATCCCGGACCCACCCAGGGGCAGCCAGGTTGCCAGGTCAGTAACCCACGTCCGTCAGCACAGACCCTCCCCTAGCCCCGCTGCACGCAGCCGCGAGGAAACAGTCACCTGAGAGCCAACAGAGCCCCCAACCGGACGTGACCGCTACCCCGGGTTGAGCCCCCCAAGGAAGATGCCTCCGGGGAACCCCCCGACGCCCTAAGCCTGTCCCTACCCCCACACCAATCACAACAGTGAAGGCGGGACCAAACTATGACCCCCCACCCCCACTAGGTGATGGAGCTGATCAAAGGAGCCCAGAGCAATTGATCTGATGTGGTGGCAGAGGCTGTGTCAAGACTAATGTAATCTAATAGATAATTTCTATATTGGTTAGAATTAAGATTATTTTTATTTTTCCAGTTCATGAGGACTGTTTTCTTGGCTATGCATAGGGCAGTGAAGATCATATGGGCTATATTCTTTTCTGAAGTGACATTATCTAAGCTGCCCAGTAGACACACTAAGGGGGAAGTTGGAATGTTACATTTCAGACACTTTGATAAGTCTTCACATATCTCGCGCCAAAACTTTTGCACTGGTGGACAGAACCAAAGAGCGTGGATGTAATTGTCTGGTGTATTGCCTTGACAGTGTGAGCAGTTGTTGGAAGATGTAAAGCCCATCTTGAACATCCGATGACCTGTATAGTGCACTCTATGTAGTATTTTGTATTGTATTAATTGCAGACTGGGATTTTTAATTAATTTAAAGGTTTTTAAGCAAATCTGAGACCAGAAGTTTTGGTCTAGGTTGACTGATAAATCTGCTTCCCACTTTGCAGTAGGGAGGGATATTGATTCATCTAATTTAGAAAGTGTTCTGTATATTTTAGATAATAATTTGGGGGATTTAAGAGTAAGAAAATGTGCCGCACTTGGTGGTGTTTGTAATTCAACTTGACTGAGGTTAAATTTCTTTTTTACTATGGATTTAATTTGTTGATATTCTAAAAATCTTTTCTTGTTGATCCCATATTGTTCAACTAGTCTGTCAAATGGAATAAATTCTGTTCCCTCTAATATATGTTCTAAGTATTTAATTCCTTTACAACTCCATTCTGGGAAATTAATCATACTATTGTTTTGTAATATGTCAGGGTTATTCCAGATAGGTGTACGTTTGCATGGGATTAATGAAGACTCCGTTATTTTTAGAAACTCCCACCATGCTGTTAGAGAAAAGCTGATGTTGATACTTTTAAAGCATTCATGTCTTTTGATGTTTGAGCTAATAAATGGTAGGTCTGAAATCTCTAGATCCTTGCATAGTGCCTGTTCAACATCTAGCCAGGGCTCAACTAAGAAGGTATGTTTTAACCATTCTGAGATGAACTGAAGCCTGTTGGCTAAGAAGTATTGGTGAAAATTAGGCAGATCTAATCCTCCTCTATCCTTGGTTCTTTGTAGCGTTTTTAAGCTGATACGCGGGGGTTTATCTTTCCAAAGGAATTTGGAAATATATGAATCCAGAGATCTGAACCAATCTTGTGATGGTTTGTTAGGGATCATCAAAAATAAGTAATTTATTTTTGGCAAGATCATCATTTTTATAGTGGCGACCCTTCCCATGAGTGATATGGGTAAAGATTTCCATCTAGTCAGATCGCCTTCTACTTTCTTTAGAAGTGGGATGTGGTTTAATTTAGTTAAGTCTGAAAGCTTAGGAGAGACATTAATACCTAAATATTTAATATTTCCGGATTGCAGTGGGGCAGAGGAAGAATTATGGAAGGAGCAGTTAATGGGGAGAACTGTAGATTTTGGCCAGTTAATTGAATAATCTGAAACTCTTGAAAACCAGTTTATTAAAGTAATTACCTCAGAGAGGTTGGTTTGTGTGTTTTGCAGAAAAAGCAACACATCATCCGCATAGAGACTGATTTTATGTTCTATGTTCTTACATTTTATGCCCTTAATTGTTGTAGCCTGTCTAAATGCTGCTGCTAGAGGTTCGATAAAAATTGCAAAAAGTGAAGGGGAGAGTGGGCATCCCTGTCTGGTGCCCCTCAGGAGACAGAAGCTGGAGGATGTCTGGTCATTTGTTCTGATACGAGCTGTTGGGGAATTGTATAATATTCTTATCCAGTTTATGAAAGAGTTTCCAAAACCAAATTTGTGTAAAGTTGCGAATAAAAATTTCCAATTAACTCTGTCAAATGCTTTTTCTGCATCTAGAGATAATATTATGGTTTCGATGTTTTTATCGTATGAGTAGTCTATTAAATTAAGTAATCTACGAGTGTTTGTTGAGGAGTGCCGACCTTTTATGAAACCAGTTTGGTCAGGATGAATTAAGAGGGGGGTCATTTTCTCTAATCTCTTTGAGAGAGCTTTGCAGATTATTTTAAGGTCTACATTTAAAAGAGAAATTGGACGATAGCTTGAGGGAAATAAAGGGTCTTTGCCTGGTTTTAGCAGGAGACTAATGTTGGCAGAATTCATATTTGGTGGTAGTCTGCCATTTTCCTCGATTTCCTGCAACATGCTGTGGAATACTGGTGCCAAAATTGTCCAGAATTCTTTGTAGAATTCTGCAGGGAAGCCGTCTGGACCTGGAGCCTTATTATTGGGCATACTTATCAGGGCTTCCTGGAGTTCACTTGGCGTCAGTGGCGAATCCAGTTCCATTGCTTGACTGTCTGCATGCTTTCGAAGGTCCAAAGCCCATTACGATTCAATTTGCTTACGAGTTTGTGTAGCTCATCATAGTAATTTTGGAACGGCTAGGGTTTACGGTTTGTTTCTAAGAAATCAGCTCATCAATTTCATGTTTAGATGGGTTTATTTGCGTGAGTAATAAAGCCTTATCCATAGTACACAATCGCCTAAAAATGTTGTTCTTACTTCAATGCTCTCTTCCCTAGGGTTTCCTTGTTTAATACTCTCCGTGTTCCCCCGATAAATCTTTACGCAGCAATATTTCGTACTTATTTTTTTACTTTTATTGTATTGTGAGCTGGTTAGCGCTAGTAAATCGCCTATATTTGTTTAACTGTTGTATTTCAAAAATTCGCTAAGCAAAATTCTTATCTCTTATAGCTCAATAAAGGCAATTTGTGTGTGTTGTGTATTTTATATTAATAGTTTCAGGTTTAATGGTCTTTTTGCCATGGCAAAAGGGTGAGTTTTATTATTGGCATATTTTTAGACTTCTATAGATGTGGTAATATCCTGTACATACTTTGGAAATTACACAGCCGTACGCTTCTTCCTACTTGTCCCTGATATGCATGTATCTCTTCTCTATATGATTGCTTCTGAAGTTCATCTCGATTGTATTTACTTACTATTCTTTATTTGGTGTAATATAGATCGAAAGAAGATAATTTATAATATCTTTTACTCTCACTTCAAGTCCTTTACCGTGCTTCCCACATCATATGATAGAATCAGCAAAGCACCTATTATCTTCTATCTGGGTTACCTCACAACAGAGTGTCAATAAAGTCTAAAATATTGAAGTCCATTCTTTTTTAAAGTATTGTTATTCAACATACAACGTACTTCATGCTTTAATGCATAGATCCATGATTTTAGACAATTGTACCGTCTTTTACTTTAGAACGATGGGGCGTGGCTCTAGGATGTTGCTAGGGCAGCCACGCCTGGTACTCTCTCTGTGACTAGCACTTAAGAGTGGTTTTAATAAAGGAATATCTACTAGTACTCACTTTAGGATCGTCTGAAGCATATGCCTTAACAAACAATTTATTATGTATTGTATCTCATCTTTGTTCTGATACCTCTCACAAACTAATATACAGTATGTAGAGCTGTTCTGGCTGCAAAATAGATAATTCCAGAAAACTCATTCGAATGCGTGGTAGTTAGAGAGTGTGTCTGAAGCAGCGTTTTTCACATGAAACTATGCCGAGAAAAAAAGTATATTCCTTACTGAGTGGGAGTGAATAAGAGCGCCCATGCATCGCTAAAGACCAAAAAATAATCCAGACGAGAGTAAGGTGATGAACATGCGAGAAAAAAGTATATTCCTTACTGGTGGGGTGAAGAGAGCGCCATGCATCGCAAAGACCAAAGTCGTTCATATACTGTTTGATTATATTTGTGGACTGCCAATTGCGCTGAGTTCCTGTTGTGTTGAGCCTATCCATTTCTTCATTTAGTCCAAGGTTGAGGTCACCGCCAAGAATGAGTGTGCAATCGAGGTGTTCAGAGAGTGCACTAAAAAATCCGTGGAAGAATGAGGGTTCATCAACATTTGGACCATATATACTTACAATACATAGTTTTTTGTTCAATATTGATAGTTTAATAATTAGAAATCTACCCTCTGGATCTATAACTGTATCGAGTACTGTAAAATTAACATTTTTATGTATTAAAATTGCTACTCCCCGTTGTCTAGAATTATAACAGGCTGCAAACACGTTAGGAAACTCAGGTGTTTTAAGTTCGTTTAAACCTGTGACAGGTCTGTGAGTTTCTTGTAATAAAACAACATCTGCCTGTAGTTTTTTAAGCTGGTTAAATATCTTTAACCTCTTTCCTCTGGAGCCAGCTCCATTTACATTCCATGTGACAAACCTCAGCATGCCCATAATTGTGTGTGTATGTCTAATTTGTCGAATCCAACACTCTCTAGCTGCACCATCTTAGTTGCTACATTATGTGAGTAGTTGTGTGTCTAGTGATGTAATATTTGTCTGGCGTGTTTCTCAGTTTTACCGAACAAGCTCGGCATGGTTAGTAATGCATCAACAGAACCAGTCTCTATGTTTTTACTAAATATATAATAGTCATTGTGATAAAAAGAGTTGCACCAAAATCTATGCATTTTGTTTGATAAGAGATGGACAGATCAAGTTGTTAATAAATTCTGCCTTGAAGCTAATCCGCACTCACCGCTGAACTTTACACAGCATTATCGTGCACTTTTTTCATGTTGTTTAGATCATAAGTTCCAACTACCTGTTATCAACATCGAGTACTAAGGCTGTGCGGTAATAGCTTATTGTGATCCTGCATAAGATTCATGCTGTCTGTTGAACGTCTGGTTGAGGCTCTGTTTCGGTGTGAGATGTGCTGCACTTTGTTGATGACATGACTAATGTTTTGTGCCTCTAAAAGTAAGTCTAACGTACGTGTAGTAGAAGATATATGAGAAGTGAATATTAAGTAGACAGGTTACAGTATTTATTGTTGATTTTAGCAGGTTGAGTTGCGCCCGCGGTATAGTATGACGTTGGTGTTTCCCTATCGCAACATGTCGAAAGAATGAAAAGTATGGAATAAGAGTTTAAGCAACAGATACCACACTGGAACATAGAAAAATAGAGACACGTTCACGAGCATAACACAAACAAAATATAAAAGATTACGAGAACTGTCTAGAAATTTCTTCTGTTCCAATATAATTCATAATGTCAATCGCAACGTACAGAAGCATGAGGTGTGGCGGTTGATTTAGAATATGCATACTTGCCTGTAATAGGTTGTACTCGAACAGAGGTCTGAGTTCAGTGATGCTGGCAGTATGACATTCATGATACAATTGTTGAGCTATTCATCTACCTCATTAACAGAGTTTAGACATCCATGTGTATTACTAAGGTTGAAGGAGCTGTGAATACATTTCATCCAGACATCGCAAAATACTAGATTGTAAGAGCGAGATAGCTGACCTATAATGCCACGATGACCTCATTTCTCTCTCACACACACACAAAGCATCACTACACATGTCAGACGAGCACCGATCTCATCACTCGTCAGCACGAGTCGCAAGTTCCACAAATCACTAACCACGACCACATTTGTCAGTTGAGACTAGCTTGTGAAAGCTATAGCAAGATACAGCAACTGACACACAAGAGGGAGAAGAGAAAAACAGGATTGGAGGACAAGTATAATCAGAGAGAGCTGTCGATCCAACGTAAAAGGAGCCTGGTTAGAGACAATTCCGGTCTCACAGCGCCATCGGACAGTTATTGATCAGCCACGGGAATCCTTATCTGTGTAAAAACTTGATAGTCATGACGCATCAGATATACATCTGACACATAGGTTGATAACTGTCTCGACAGATCGTTAGTTCTTTTTAAGAAAGTACCTCTACAATTAGAGGGAGAACTGGCTGCTCTTGTCGCACGTTCCACGCCTATTTTTTTTGAAGTCCTTTTCACTTTCAAGTCTCCTCCCTCCCGTTCCTCTGTAACAGATACTGCGAAAGTTCATCTCGTTACCTGTCACCTGATAGCACCTCCTTTTTGTTTGTCTGAAATATGCACAAAAAATCTCTCGCCAAAGTTTCCTATGTGCTCATCCTGCCTCTGCCGCGACTCTTCACCTGTTCCTTCTGTTTGAATTGACTGAATTTGGCCACAATAGGCCGTGGTCTCCCGGTCCGCGACCGCGCGCCCCCCAAGCGATGTACTCTATCGAAGTCGATGTTCTTTACGGTGTCCTCCGGCAGCTTCAGGTGGATTTTAATGAAGTTTTTCACCGTTGCCTCTGCGTCCTCTCCGGCAGTTTCTGGAATACCAGAAAACACAAGATTATCTCTCATGCTACGGGCTTGTAGATCGATAACGGACTCTTTTATTTTTTTATTTTCAATGTTTAGCTGGGTCACGTTATCGGTGAGAGATTTAACCGACTCCCGTAGCGTGGCATTTTCAGCGGCAAGCGTTTCCACCTGCTGCTGGCTGAATTCCAGGGATTCTCTCAGAGATTTAAATTCCCGGTGTAAAATCTCCACCAGGGACAGCCTCGCATCGAAACTGGACAATCGCTTGTCGATTGACTCCAGGATGTCTGCGATGTCTTTGCCGGCAGGCGATGTTGTACCGGGGGAGTCTGCCGACTCTTTCGATGACGGCGTCTCAATTTTGGCCGAGTTCTAGGGCTCAGTTCCAAAATCTGAGCTCTACTTAGCTGAATGGTATAACTTAACTTCTTTGTTAAGTACCTGTGACGTACTTGTGCTCCTTCGATGCGGCCAGCAGTAGCTCCGATTACTGATGTAATCGTGACTAGTCGACTAATCGTGGCAGCCCTAAACTCAACATTGATTTTAATGGTACTGGTCTGCTCAGACTGCAATCACTTACAGCTGGAAACATTCAGTCTGCCTGTCGTTACCTGTGCCTTTGTCCTTCTCACATATATACTTCATGTGAGGAAAACACACCACGTGTTGGGGTCAACACATGGTTAGCTTTTCATCATGGAAATGTTCAGCTATAGAAAGCTGTGTGACAAACAAGCTGAAGCAGTGTTCTCGCGTCACTGCAGGAGTTTGTTATTGTGCAGAAACCATGGTTACGCCCATGCTAGGTGGGTTTTCATCAGCTCAGTGTTTATCAGTCAAGTGCATATCATTTTGTCCATGAGGCAAAATGTGAAAATACAAAAAACCCACAGCTTGTTGATTGTGTCGAGCCTAAATGTTAACTGACACTTACTAAAACTTTAAAATGATTACTAAAAGCTGTGTGTAGATGATGACATCACCATTCTACCGTCACTACACAGTGAAAGCAGCGTTTAGCTTTTATTATCATGCTGACTGAAAACACAACAAGTTCAGGAAATTATTAATAGGCATAGAAAAAGCATTATTTTACATTACCAAAGACAGCTGTGAACAAACGGTGCATGTTTTGGGAAATTTACAAAGACTCAGATATATACAAACTCCTCTATTTTATTTTCAGTTCTTGAACACACCGTTAAAGTCGGAGTGACTGAGATGGAAACATGAGCAATAAATGTGAGCTCTGCCTTCTTGCCTTTCATCTCACCAAATTTCTGCTCTCAGGTCCTGAACTCTCGCTCTAACACCAGAAATCTTTAGTCAGCTACGACACGAATCTGAACATGAAACGAGAAAAGACGACCATCACTGACTCAATCAAACCTTTGCTCCCTTTTTCTGGCTCTTACTTCTTACAAACAGATTCAATGAGAGCAATAATAGTAAAATCCTCCACACAGAGCTCGACCACACTGTCATGTCTAAGTGTAAGCGTTGCTCTTGCAGTAATGAGCACCTGTCACACTACCACACTGTCGACTGTGACGTTCATCTGCCGGTCTTTCCTGAGGCCACACACCGGCAGCGTCAGCCTCAGGTATGCGTGAGCACAGCTTCAGCTTATCTTTGCCTCCCTCACACTGCAGCTGTAAGAACACACAGATAACGGGGCTGTTGATGTCAGCGTCCGTTCTCTCTGTGGTGACAGAGAAACAACTCAGCAGTTAACCAGCTCACACCGCATCACTTATACTCACGATTACTGTGACTGCATCTGGATGTTTTAGACTGGCCCGAGGTGGGGGGCCGGGGGGGTTGTTAGAAGTGCTTTTCCCACACGTTTACAGCCACACATGACCTTGCAAATCACTGCAAATGGTGATGTATTATACAAACAGGCTCAGTGTCCAGTGTCCTTGAAAGACGTGTCTTCAAATCCGACAGTCACAACACAGTTTGGCACAGCCGGCTGTGTTTGTGCTCGGCACTCACAAAAGCTCCTCAGCTCTGCTGTTCTGTTAACCCCCCTCACTGTTATTTATGCTGCTTTATATTCATTTTCATTACTCTAACAACTGTTTTTGGATTAGAAGGTTTGCCATTGCAAAAGGTAAAATAACAATAATGAAATTCATTTTAAGAACACGCTCATCAAAACTTCATGTTGGTCACAGAATTAAAGAATATCAATGTTTAAATCCTCATCAGGCCCTCCTATGATCCACTCTCTTATCCTCTTTACCTCACACAGTGTGTCACACACAGAAGCTACCTGTGCACTGAGCCTTAAAGGGGGCGTGGCTGTCCTGAGGGCAGCCACGCCCCCTGCACACATCAAAGGGTTATTAGCATTTACTTCTTAGTTTGAGTTTTAAGCAACAAGTTCTCCATCACACTGATTATATTAATGATCTGCTGAATCATTTGCTGTTGCTGTCTGAAGCAGCTGTTTCACCTTCGATCGACCTCAGGGGATCCTTTAAGTTCAGCTGTGTTCGATTTGGGCACAAAAAGAAAATGTCGTGATTCAGGATGCTGAGAATGAAACGGGATGAGACTCAGAATGACACCTGGTAAACCTTTTAAACTAAAAACAGGCACCATGTCTAACAGCCTGCTATTTCCATTGAGACTTTCTTGTCTTGCTGACTGCTCGGAGCCAGTGTAGATCGTATTTGCAGATCTATCCCATTTTCACACCAACGTGTGCAACATGATGTGTGTTTGTAGTGTGGTAGGCCACACTGGTAGCACAGTCAGACCAGTGTGGTTTTACATCTGAGTCTTGTTTGTGGCACAAATCATCATTTTAAAGATGGAAAGCATTTACATCCTCCTGAAGCTGATCCCCTCACCGCTGACGTCACACAGCATTGTGACCTTTCATAGTTACACAGTGACACTTCACACACAGTCTAGTGCCAAAGGGTAATACTGAGGAAGTCAGCGTGGTTTTCTTGTGTATGTGAAATGAATGAGGTTTCCTCTTAAAGTGCAGCAAAGGAAGTGCTATACATACAGTACATGTGAGCACGACTGTGGTTATGCTTGATTACTGTGTGCACATGTGCATGAATGTATGTTAGCAACGCTGCGGAGACAAATCAAACCACTGTTAACGGCTACACTACAGTTAGGGTTAGGCTGCGTGTCTAGGCTCTGACGTCAAGTCATATTAATCCCAAGTGACAGAAGCATGGTGTGGCTGCGTGTGATAGAATATGCAACTGCCTGTAATTATGTCTCTAACAGAGTCAGCAGGAGGAGGATACTGCAGCACTTCCCTCTACAGGATAGGACAGCATAACTAATGAGAGGCTAATCATTCATCCAGCACAGAGACATGATGTGCATAGCTGATATATGCACACCGATGACCTCATTCTCTCTC
>NW_024582579.1:746979-758700 GCF_018398535.1 Haplochromis burtoni
CACACACACACACACACACACACACACACACCACTGCAGAGACAGGCTTAGTCAGCTGTAGAAAACTGCAGACAGAGAAGAGAGGAAATAAACGAGGATGGAGGCACAAAAACAGGCAAAAACAAAGAGCTGTAGAATCACTTATCACAGCCAGTGGACATGTTTCCTATAACTGTTGGCACATTAAATTAGCTCGTTGTTCCAGGTCACAGATTAGGTTTTAAAGACAGACAAACAGAGCTGCTCTTGCACACCTTGAGAACCTGCCACAATCCTCCCCCGTCCTTATAAATGAGCTCACAGCACAGGGTCACCCTCCTTTGTGTTTGATCACAGACTGCAAAACACACTGCAGTTATATTTCACACCAGCTGGTGAGGTCACAGATGGGCCCTTTACACAGTTTCCTGCTGCTCCATCTGATGCCAACTTTACTGACGGTACCAAAAATGTTGAATTAAAACACTGATTTTGTATAAAAAGCCTCATTTTAAAAACAGCGAAGTTTCACACAAAGTTATTATGATTTTGGGCTAAATGACGAAGCCAACTGAGGTTGTGTTTTTGAGCCCGAGTTGGAAACATCGCAGTACCAGAGGAAAACATGGATCCAATTCTGAAAACAAATGTCCTGCAATCAGAGGCCAGAATCAGGTCAGTCCAAAATATCTGAGCTCTACATTAGCTGCTGGGTTATATTAACTTCTTGTTTATAATGTCTAAGTAGGGCTGGGTCATAGCATACTGTTCACAGTAATACCAGTATAATGTTGGGTAACGACAATGAAATGAAATATAAAATAGAGTATGGGTAAAACGCGCATGCGCAGTGCCTTTGTTTACATACGCACATGGCGGTGACGGAGAATGAGAAGAGTGAAAGTGGATCGTTGAATGAAACAGATGAACCTGAACTGGTTTGTAAAAATGCTGCAGCTTCACTGGTCTGGAACTGGTTTAGCTTTCGTCCGTGAGATACACAACAAAGCACTATTTTTGGTAGCGCATGCTAGCGGGCCGTCGTTATTACCGTGTTGTTTGGAAAATACGGCGCACTTAAAATCAATCCTTTGATTTTTCTGAAAGTCGACAGAGCCCCTTATAATCCCGTGTGCCTTATGTATGAACTCTGGTTGTGTTTACTGACCTCGAAACGATTTTATGTGCACGGCGCTCGAAAATCTGTCAAATGTTTCAGTACGACTTTGCTAAGCTACGAAGCCGCACCGCTTGATGGATTGTTGGAGCATTACGGCTGTCGTAGGCGGAGCCTCGCGGAGTGATACGTACTGTGCTTCAACATAATATTACCGTATAGACCCTGTGCACGAGACAATGCTAAACTCCTGGTTTGAGACCGGATGTGGGGTTGTACATTTCCGGTAGCTTTACTTTGCGGTCAATCGCTACTGCAAAGATATCCTCCAAAATCATGTCCAAAACTCGAAAACGGAAAGATCGCGTTAAGTTACAAAGAGCAGAAGGTGGGAACACTCACCGCTGTTGTGTCATAAAAAATCTAATGATCAATTTTGACGTTTAAAGCGTTTAGATCGATCAGTGTTTACATCACTCAACACAAGCAGAACTGCATCACTGCAGCAGAAGACACATCGTCCACATGCAGAAGCACATCTCTGTGTAGTGACTGGTCTCATGATTAAACAGGCAAATGTTCAGCATTCAAACTACAGGTGAAGAACAGTCAAACCAGATGTTTCCCGTTATGTCGAGATCAGCTCGTCAAGTACACACCTACACAGCATGTTAACAAACCGTGAAAAAAGCCACACAAAAATGAATGATTGCTGGTAACGGTTTCTATACATTAGATATGTACGAAGGGTATGTTGTGACTTACCTTCAAAATTACAGCGGTCCCTCGCTATAACGCGGTTCACCTTTCACCTCGCTGTTTCGCAGATTGTTTAGTGCAAGTTTGCTTATTTTTACGTCACATTGTGTCCTGCGTCCTGATCGCTGCAGACGATCTCCTCCGTGACGTCTCTCCTGTACAGAATCGCTGCATCGATGCTAGCAGTGTGACTCTGAAGTGCTGTATGTCCACGATGTCCACCAAACGTTTTGCACCGTCAAAAAATAAAATTGGCTCCTTGATTTCACCTCTCGCTGGTTATTTTTAGAACATAACACCCGCGATAAACGAGGGACAGCTGAGAAATATAACATTTGAATCCTTTTCTCTTTTGCTCTGAGGCGCGGGGAAAATATCGACAAGTCGATGAACATCATTTACAGATATGTTGGGTAAATGCCGGAGACATCTATAGAAATGTAAATCGCCGCTTGATTCATTCATTTGCTTAACTTGTTTTGGACCGTAAACCAGGCGCGAATAGGACACCGGAAACAAAGCTCCCCACAGGAGTTTCCGCACCGGAAGTAGCACATGCTAACGTGCACGTAGTCTATTGTGTGTGTATAACCTCTTTTTAAGTGTTGTGGATATTATACATGGTTATGCTGAGGATATGTCGGCCAGTTTCCTCTGGAAATGCCTTTTGGTTAAACTGTCAGCAAAGAATTTGCATTTGCACTGTTAAATGTTTATATAACTTTAATGCACATAAAAAAAACAGCTGCTTGTTTAAGTGAAAATACATTGATGTTTTTATTTTGTTTCCACTAATAAGGTTGTGGAGTTGTAAAGTATTTTGTCTGGTGTCAATTATATCGTCAGTTATATCGTTATCGCAAATTTTCAAATGTATATGGTGATAAATATTGTTGGTCATATTGCTCTGTCAGACTGAATGCCACTGATTGGCTGGTCAGTGGCGTCACTCGATGAGTCATTAGAGCGTCTCGTTCACAAAAATCAACACCGTCATTTTGGAAACTCACTAAAGGAAAATGGCTCCAAAAAACAACGCTGTGACCCTCGAGTGTGACGACACGCCACAGACCGAGGAGCAGGGATAGCATCCGAGTCGAGTCGAGTAGGCACTGATGGAAAAGAGGCCTAACTAACAGCATTGCAGCTTTCTTATGATAAGTAATACAGCAAGTGTCTGCCACTGCAGAGTTCATGTACAGCCAACTGCCACAGCAATAAAACCAGCTGAGGTGGAAAAGAAAGCCTTCTTCTGGGAAAACTGTTCTCTGGATTCACATAGAGGCTCCCTGACATGTTACAGCTCAGGCATCTTCTGATCCAGTCTAACCTGCAACCATCGCTTTCAAAGATCAAATGTGCAGCACCACAGTACACTGAGTCCCAAATGGATCAGTGACTGAGGATTTGGTCTTAATGCGATGGTAAACAGGCCTTCATTAGTTAGTCTATCATCAGTGAACGGACATTTCTAGCAGCTGATCGCTGCTTCAGTAACAACCAATCAGCATGCTGCAGGGCTGCAGACACACTCAGACTAGACCAGATGATTGGATGTTCACATTATTTGTTGTCAGCATCACATTAGCCTGACACTTCCTCTCTGTGTCTTCTCTTGTATGAGCAAAGTCAGCTTTTAGCCTGAGAAGTGAGTTACAGGCAGAACAGCTGGTGCCCCCACGAGCCGGCTGTTTCACTGTGGGACGTTTCCTAATAGCAAACTGGAGCTCCTTTAGTTTATCTAACAAGACCATGGCTATGGCCACAGCAGCTTACTGTGAGGCAGCAGGGCCGGACTGCAGACACCAGCCCGCCTCAAACAACCACTTGATCCTCAACCCAGTATGCAAGAGAAGGACTGGGCCACACAGAAAGCCACACTTTGCTGTGTGCTCTATCAAGTGTCATTCTTTTTCTGTTATTGGACTAAAAGGCTTCAAACGCCGTTTCAAAAGCAACAATCAGTTGTGCTGTGCTGACTGTGGGGTCATGCTTTAGTGGCTAACACGAGGAGGAGACACAAACCCAGCCTCACAGATTCACGAGATGATGTCGTCCCGTCACCAGATACAGCGGCCACTCTGTGAGAGCGCACTTAGACACACACAGGCGCTCAGATGAAACGCTAACATCAGCAGCATGTTAACAGTGTCAGTGCATCGCCCAGCTGTTTAATGCTAATACAGCAGCTCATGCACTAGCAAGTCAGCATGTTTTCTTGTTCATTGGGCTGCTGATTGTTCTGCAGGCATGCTGATAAATAAACACTTCTTTCCTGATGATGGTCCGACAGGAAGTCAGGTTAGTTTTTTGTGTAGCACCATGAGTGCCTGCACAAAGTGTCAATACACTGGACAGTTATGGTAAATATATATTGGTAAAAATGCATAACGTGATGGCTCATCATGTTTAACGATCTTCAGCGTCTGACAAAGACATGCTAACCCTTCCTGTAAAATATTAGTAAAAGTATTTAAAAGTCTGGACTTTCTGCAACTTAGTTTGGTACTTCAGCATCATTCTGGTGCACACATAATGGAATAGTTCCCATACCTGAATCAGCACTAGTTTAAGGGTTATAAGACAACATTGTTGTTGGGTCCCTGTTAACCTTGACTGATGTAATTATTAGAAGACATGTGATGAAAGCGAGGCTCAGGAGGTAGAACACAGAGTGACCAGCTGAGACTGGGACCGACTGGAACATCCCAGTCTTTGTCTGAGGTAGCTGGCAGGTGAAAGGTCCTTTACTGCCCCGTCTGACACAGGCGTAGTCTCACATGTACCTCCACCTGGTAATGTCGACAAAGGCCTTTTTTCCCACTGCATCAATGTCAGTATAAAACTACTGCTGACAAAGTCCGTTTAATTAATTCAAACTGTTCATTTAAATCAAACCTGGTTTTGTGGAGCCTTCGTGTTGTGAAGTGTCACTTTACAGGTTTGTATTCAGCCACAGACGGAGTGAAGATGTGTTTACCCCCCACCTGATCTCCTTTGTGTGGTTTGTTTGTCACAGTGAAACGTTTCAGATAAGCAAACAAATGTAAATATTACACAAAGATAACACAAGTAAACACAAAACAGTTTCTAACTGAAGCTGTTTATAACCAATCGCAGCAGATGGCCCCGCCCCTCCCTGAGCCTGGTTCTGCCGGAGGTTTCTTCCTGTTAAAAGGGAGTTTTTCCTTCCCACTGTCGCCAAAGTGCTGCTCATAGGGGCTCATATGATTGTTGGGTTTTCTCTGTATGTAGTATTGTAGGGTCGACCTTACAGTATGAAGAACCTTGAGGCGACGGTTGTTGTGATTTGGTGCTGTGTGAACAACATGAAACATTTTTAAGGGGAGATCCAGACCTACACGGCTCTGGGAGAACAAACCTACAGTAAAACTCTCTCTGGCATAAAACAATAGCAGCTGAGTTGTATTGTGAGTCAGTCACATCTACAGCCTGACAGTCATGGGTGAATCGTTCACCCTGATACTCTGATTTGCTTTCATTTCTTAAGATCTCAACTGATATTCACTGGGAAGTGATTCCTCTGGATCACACAGTCTTAGCTGGATTATGACGGGGAGAGACACAACGGGCATGAATGATGGTGAGAGAAAACATGGCAAACACCCCCTTGGAATACACACATTGTTTTCTCTCAGCCGACGGGGTTTCTTACCAAAACGCTGCCAGGACTGTGGTGAAAGGATATGGTAATTACAGACAGCACATACGCAAACAGCAAGAAAGGCCAACTGAGCTCTGCGCTAATGCAATGTGTCTGGTGTGGGGGCTATTTACATACCCATCCAGAGCGCTTGTCACATTCAATTAATTGGTCTCTGGAAGGGTGACAAAGATGATTAAAGAGAACGATGAAAAATATCTCCTCATATGGCTCCATAAAGTGCTTTTAACATGAAGCCAAACGATCTTCAAAACCGGGCGTGCTGTCTCAGGAAAAATTAAAGGTGCTTTTCTTTTCATTTCCCACGAGCTACGCCGCTCTTTTTCCTCCAACCGATGAAGGGAATGCAGAAAATGAGCTGCGACAGTGTTTGTAGGAGTGTCTGTGATCATGAGCTGTGCTTTATGGAGACGGAGGGAAGAAAGAAGTGAAGCCTGCGGGGTAATGAGCTGCGTCACAATGTCCGCTCATAACCTCAGCCTATTTAATACTGTCAGATCAATTAGTAGGTGAAGAAAGGGAGACACGGAGGCCTCGGTTCATACCAGCCTGTGTGAGGAGGTGCCACATGGTTTATAAGAGTTTATTATAGCACAAGGTTTTAAATGTTGACAGCATGTTTCATTTATCACACAGACAACAGGCTGAGATGGAAATCAAACATGTGACGGCTTCAGGGGAGTCGGGCGCTGTTAAGAGTGTGGCGAATACAAAGGTGCCGACGAACCTACACTTCAAGCAGCCGCGCCTCCACTACCATAATTATTCACCCACAACCACAGCCGAGCCCGATTCATCCCAAGGCTGCTTATCACCATGGATGTTTTTAAAGGAATCATCCTTAAAACTACATATTCAAAAAGTGGAATTATACCCAAATGTCTGGCTGTGAAAACATAAACGCTCAGTCAGATGAAACTTGTTTGAGACAAACAGCAAACACTGCAGCACCATCAAAACTGCCATTTAATTCATGCCCGAGAAGCCCTGAACACACAGGCAGAGCTGTGAGAAGGTGGAGATAGCTGTGACTGCAACTGCATGAGTGATGAGTGAGGAACAACACGCTCACTCTCTATGAACCTATGACTCACATTCTGTTGGCCAACAGTCTGGATCAGCCTCCTTCGTGACTCTCAGAATGACCAAAGCTTGACTGAGCTTATTACCTGATGAGTGCAGGTTCACTGGGATCACAGACAAAACCATGTGAGGGGATTTTCCTACAGGTGTCCTCAGGACCACAAGTCTTTCCCAGCCATAGAGGAAGCTCCTGCGGGCCATATAAGCAGGTCTGAGACGCTCCCGTGTCAGCTTCACCCTCCAGACCACGAAGGCAGGTTGAGCTTCTATATGGTCTCAGGCTAACACGGAGCCTATTTGAACATCTGCATGTAAATCAGTCTTTGTTTAGTGTCACAGCAATCCTGCTACAAAATATGACCTTACTAACTGACTAACAGGTGATATTAAGGCAGGAGGCACAGAGCGATTCACACTCAGCTCCACTCTGCTGCTGCTCTGTCGTGAGAAAACACAAGACTTTAATGATGTGTGTGCTCATCTGTGAGTGCTTTGTTTCTGCTATGATCCCACCACATTATTATAGTAATGGTCTGCATCCGTGATACAGTCCACATTATCACAATATCCAGAGAAGCATGTGTGTTTAATCACTATTGTGCCACGTCCACTAGTGTCCATAATTAGGCCACTACTACCCGACCAGTGAAGGCAGCTCTTACAGTGCTGTTAGAGTGTGCATGTCTCTCTGTCCACATGTGTTAGCCATGCAGTTAGCAGGCTGCAAACCCCCGCTCAGGATGAAGAAATGGAAGAAGCCGAGTGGATGGACTGACTCATTATTATTATTTTACACAGTCCATATTCTTTCCACCATCACTCAGCACAACCTCAGGTGTCACCTGTTTAAGAGTATTAGTAGTTTCACATTTATAGACTTGAAATGTGAACTGAGCTATGAAGGATGGCATCAGTGCATCGCGGGCAGATGAGTGTGTGTGCAGCCAGCTCGTCCGCGTGCTAGCTCAGGAGTTTACACGCATCGCTGCTGCTTCAGGCCTGCAGGAAATGCCTGGACTTCACCAACGTGCTGCTCGCTCTGCTCCAGTGTGTTGCTTTAGCAGCGCTCCTCCACCTAACACTAAAATACCATTACGTAACACTCCTGCTGAGAGATATGAACAAAAACTGCTGACTCAGACAAACAGAACAAACAAAGTGGCCAAAGCAGCAACACACGGGCCTTTCATTCGCTGGGGAGGAGAATGAACCACGCACAAGCACAACACGGTTGCTACACTGATCCTAACAGTCCAGCTTACACTGACATTTATTTGGCTTTCTAGACTCATTACAAGGTTCATTCACTTTGCTTCAGCTGGAGCAAACACGCGTGTAAATGCAGCACTGTGATCTATTGCTGTGGGTCGCTGACACGGCACAGTCCATGCAGACGGCTCACACACACACACACACACACACACACACACACACACACACACACACACACACACACACACACACACACACACACACACACACGCCCGAGGTTTCAGCTCTTTAAAAACACACACACGCACAATCCACAGGCTCCTACCTGCAGTTCGGCGGTGGGTCCAAGGTTATCTCTGCCAGCTCCTTCTGGATTCTGAAACGAAAGGACGTCCTGTGTTATAATCACACACAGTTACATCAGTCCTGCCTATAAAACCAGTCTGTGAGTGCACACGCTGAACACCTCAGTGATTTTCTAATGAGCTGCTGAGCTGTGCCTGAGCAGGAATAAGTCCTGATCTGCAGGATCAACACGGCGACTATTTGCCTTTTCTTATTAAACACACATGGATAAACTGATAAAAGGCTGGGATAAGACACCACGTCTGCTACATCAGGTGAATTAACTGTGCTGCTGATAAAGCATCTGTACTTTCAGAAAGGTACCTGAGAGGAGAATCAACTCTTCATACTGATGTGCTTTTATGTTCAAGCTACCAGGACTGATCCATGGTGAAAGCTTGTAGATGTGACATTTCTATATCCAGATCCCTACTTAGAATATTAGAAATTCAAAGCTCACGATATTCCTGATCCTGAGATAAACCGAACACATTTCCAGAGCAGAAGCTCACATGATGCTGCTCAGTGAGGATCAGCTCAGTCTGCGAGCTGAACAGGGGAACAGCATTGTTACACATGTGCTACATGTGAAGTGAAAAAGCACATGAAATGAACCTACTGCATAAAAATGCAGCATTAGAGGACGACCTGATTGTACTCAGCGATCTGTCTCAGCCTGATGTTCACCATGACGTACACACACTGTTAGAGAAACAGCCACTGAGGCTCATCACGCTACCACACCATCTGTAAAGGTCAACCAGCCCACCGTGTGACACTGAGGAGTTACT
This sequence comes from Haplochromis burtoni, assembly GCF_018398535.1. Taxonomy (NCBI): domain Eukaryota; kingdom Metazoa; phylum Chordata; class Actinopteri; order Cichliformes; family Cichlidae; genus Haplochromis; species Haplochromis burtoni. The sequence continues at coordinate 755,951 of NW_024582579.1, forward strand.
GGACTGTTAGACAGATGCTGCTCAACAAGCACCTTTTACTGCTAGCATCATTCACCTGGTCATGCAGGTGTCTATATGTGAGTCACTTATCTAACACACACACACACACACACACACACACACACACACACACACACACACACACACACACACACACACACACGTATAAACTAGGATCAAACCATCGTCACTCATCACACTCAACAAATCAAATCCATTTGGTTTGTTCTCAGCAGACAAACGAACATCAACAACATCAAGTCAGCCAAGAGTCTTAGTCTTAGCTAAATAAATGCTTTTTGTGTTTAAGTGGACTGATGACATGATCATTACATCAGGATGACATCATGAGCGCCTGCCGAGACAAAGCAGCGCGCTCCATCTGCAGTTTGGTAACGACGAGGCTGCTGAAAGGCTGCACCCACTATCAGGACATTAGATGCTCTGGGTCTGCTTTGGTGCATCTGGGCCAGAACAGCTTGTCATCACTAATGGATTTGAAATGACACCAACCAAGGATTCATGCTGCAGCCTCAACACACCTGTGAAAAACTCCTGGATGACGGAGGAATCCGCAGCTGCAGTGCCAAAGGCCAAAGACATGTGATTCTCCTTTTATCTGAACATTAATTTAACTATCAAAATAAAATTACACAGGCAAGTATTCCCAGGGAGGTATGCTCTGCTGTAGTGCAGATTGCATTACGTTTTCTTTACAATCTTACATTTGCAGGTAGGATTACATCAAATTGACAAAAACCAACAGCTGAGGAGTATCCCGTCTAAACATTTGAGAAACATCCAGCAGTAAAAGCTCTTTTAGAAACATTGAAAACTGACTGACAGCAGCAAGGCACTTGCTTGTTGTCTGATGGATACATTACAGCTTCAGTGCACATCAGTCCAATTCCCTGTGTCTGAGTTTCTATCCTCTATCTCTTGTTTCCATTGAATAAAAGGAAAATTGTGGGGAAAAAAAGGCAGTTAAAAGCTACTACTGCTGAGTGGGAGGATGGCCATACAACAAGGTTCACTTTGTCTAATGGTCTCGTGCACATAAAGAAAGAAACTCGACCAAAACTGTTGCTACTTTTCTTTTTCAGGCTTTAGGAAACATGGAAAGAAAACTCTGACTACAGAATAAAAACCTAAAGAGAACAGACGTTAATTATGCTTCTTACACTTCATCGTTAAAAACATTCATTGTGGATCAGGGTGTACTTCACAGGCTGCAGGTTTGCTGTGAAACTGAGCTCAGGTGGGGAGGAAACACGAGGAGCAGGAGCCGGTAACACAACCTCCACACTTGAGTCGTGAAACAGCTTCAGGATTTTCTGAGGTGCCAAAATTTGACTAGTGCAGCTGGAACCTGTTAGTAAGAGCAGTGAGATGAACCTGAAAGGAAAGGCGCCTCTGATTATAGTCCCAGTTCTTCATGCTTGTGCACGAGGCTCCACAGTGCCATGACTCACGTGATGAAGATAATCATCATGGATGAGCTTCCTCAGTAGAAATATGTCATAAAGTCGATAAGAGTCCTGTCCGTGCTCTGACAGCCAGCAAACAGGCCAATGACAGCGAGAATAATACCAGGCCAAGTCAGCCGTGTGCTTGGATTAGAGTTAGAGCCACATCAAGTTATCCTGACACACACAGTCCAAGAGGAGCAGCCTGCAGCACACGTGCTAATGTTTGGGCTGCTAACTCCCAAAAACACAACGACTGCTGAAAATGTTCACGGACACTCAAACAGTCGTACCGCACACGACCCCAACAGACACGGTCCAGGCTCGAAACGACAACGACTCTGCTGGAAGGGGCGCAGACAGGCTGATGTTTGGGCTCTTTAAAGCAGAGTGCACGCAAACTGTGTGCACAAAGGCTGTGATTAAGTGCTGTCCTCTACACGTTACAGTCATTGTCTCGCCTTACAACAGCTGAAGTAAAGAGCCCACTTTAGAAAGCACGCGGGGGGGGGTAACAGATTTAAGCAGCTGACTGATGTAACCAAACCCTGATATGAACTATAAACATTTCTCTCAGATGGCTCTTTCCCAGCTCCACACAGAGTGTCCACACAGAGTGTCCACACAGTGTCCACACACACATCAAACCAAATCTTTGCTGAAAGAAAGTATGAGCCTCACTGCACTCCTTGTGCTTTTATTAAAAGACACTTCAAACACACAAAGCAGTGTGAGACAGCCACAGTACACAGCTGTAACGCTGCTGTGCAGCATGTCTTTGGCATCACTGTCATTTTCAGACTTACTTCACAGACCGTGGGAAAGTCATTTATCAGATTATATTAGAACATTTTAGGGAAAAAACATGTTAATAACTAAAAATGATTTTATTATTTATTAGGCAAGTAAGAAACACATTTTTCCAAAATGTAAGATTTGGGTGTTCTTCTCTGAGAAATGATTCAACATTTTTTTCTATAAAATAAAAAAAATTTGTATATGGATAAGTGTATTTTTTCATCTTAATAAAAAATAATAATCTGTTCTTGTGTTTTCCTGTTTGTTTTATTAAATCCAAATGTAAATTCTATTTCATTAAATATTCATTAAATAACAAGTTACATTAAAGTAAATTACAACTATCAGCTGGATTAAAGAGCTCCAGCATAACAGCAGGAACACAGCAGCCCTACATGACACAGTGAACACGCAGCACTGCCACGCTGCAACCAGCCTCATGTGTAGACAAAGTTACCTGCACGTGCCAATGTTCCTCAACTACTG